>NC_138822.1:995000-1265000 GCF_965178545.1 Coloeus monedula | reverse complement strand
GGCGCCTCCTCATCTTCATCCCCTTGGTACGCTTGCTGCGCTCTCACCCTTTCTGCCCACTGGGACAGCTCTTGTTGTCTCCCATGTGCCCCCTGCACTCTCACACGTACCTGCCAGCGCTGCAGCTCCTGGGCTCTCACAGCTCCCCAGGGACAAAGCCCCTGACGGGCCACCTCTTCTTGCCACTGCTGAAACTGGCGCACCGTCACTTCTTCCCGCAGGCACAGCTGTCGGCCGCTGACGCCTGCCCGTGGGGAAAGCTCTCCATGCACGGCGTGTTCCCACTCTTGCTCAGTGGTGACACAGGCCCCCTCCTCCTCCTCCTCAGTCTGTGACAGGGGCAGGACTGAGCTGCCCACTGCCCCCAGCCACTGCCCGCCGAGGGCCTGATCTTCCGGCCAGCCGGGCAAGGGGCTGGGGGGCTGGGAGTTGGGGTAGGCCTTGTCCTCCTCCATCTGGGGCAGCCTGGAGCACAGACAGGTCCCGGGACACAGCGGCTCCTGGGACTGGCCACCGCAGGGCCCTGCAAGGTCCCGTGTATGGCCTCAGCCGGGCGCGGCGCTCCCATGTCACAAAGGCCTCTGGGCACCACCATGTCCCGCCTCGCCGAGGGCCCTGACACGGGGCGCCCGTGTCACAAAGGGCCACCCGCGGCTCCCCTTGCACAGCCGAAGGACTGCACGTGGCACGGGGCAGCCCCCGGCCTCGTGGGCTTCCAGCCCCTTGTTCCGAGCCGGGGATTCAAATGGTCAGGAGTGCCTGTGCCCAAATGAAGTGCAAACGAGAGCATATGCCAAAGTCATTTGTGTGGCTTTTATTGAACAGTTAATGTGAGAGACGGGGGGAGAGAGAGAGAGAAAGAAAAATAAAGAGAAAGAGAAAGAAAAAGGAAGAAAGAGAAAGAAAGAGAAAGAAATGTTGCAGCCAGGAAATGTGAGCCCCCAGCTGGGCTAGATCCAGCTGCAGTTGGACTGATTCTGGCAAGACCCACATGAGCTGCACACAGACAGCATTTATATGTACATTGCAACTGTAAATAATGTTACATTCTGATTAGATTTATATAGATAATAACATCTAGCATCCAAAGAAATTACCAGCAATCAGCATCAAGGTCATTATTCAGCTCTAAATCCAGAAAATGTTTTTTTCCAAACCTCCTCCTCCATTTTTTTGCAGGGTTCTATACATCCTAGAGATAAATATTGAGCAAGTGGGAACAATGAATTAAAACCATTTTCTCTTCCAAAGTAATAGGCAGGTTTGTAAAGGCTACCCCAATGACTTCAGGGAAGAAAAAATCATACCACATTGATGTGCTTGCACTCCTGAGATACAAAGTCTATGTGCTGCGCAAGAAAACTTCATACCAGTTGATAAAAAACAGATTATGATTTTTTTTAAAACCTGTTGATTTTTCATTCCAGGTGTTCTCATTATTATTTCAGTGGTTGTGCCATACATGCCATAAACCACTACATGCCATAAACAAAATAAGCAGATATATGGGAATGCCTGTCTGAAAGAAAATATTTACTGTCCCACTCCTTTCCTAATAAATCAAAAGAAGATATGCCTGTCATCACTCTCCTTCAGGAAAGTCCTTATAGAAAAGGTCAAATATTGATGGCTTTGCTCAAAAAGGTGTCATGGACTTCTTGTCCACCTGTAGATAAAACCTCTATGTGTGTGTTGTACATGTATTCACACACGTGTACCTATGTGACTTGATAAAAACAGTGGAAACCCAAACAGAACAGGAATTTTACAATTCCCTCTGTACAGAAAGCTGTCCAGAGGTATCATTGCAGGGCAAATAGCTCAAAAATCTCAGATTTGGTGTATTGGGTTGACCCTGAGTTGATGGACAGTCTTTAAGACCAATTACGCTTCTCACAATTTACATATTTAAACCGCACAGAAAGGCGGGACTTCCCCTTTTGGTCGGAGCTCGCTTGCTGGGAGGTGGGGGCAGCTCGGGGCCTCCCGGCCCCGCCGGGCCGGGCCGGGGCCACTGCCCCTTTCCCAACGCTGTGGCACGGACCCTGGGTGGCTGGGGGGGGGCTGCCTCAGAGCCGCAGGCAGCTCAAACCAGCCATGGACTGCCACAGCTAAACCCATCCAGCGCGGCTTCTGGGGACCGGCGGGTCCCTCTCCTCTCCACGCGGGGCCGGCGGAGCCAGCGGGAGCCGGCAGAGCCTCCTGTCTGCAGCCAGCACACTTCGTGCTGAACTGAAGAAGACACCACGCAGCCAGCAGCACAAAGGGAGCGAGGCTTTCCCCACCGTAAAAGCTGAACAAAAACACCCTTCAGCATGGCGGTGTCAGTCAGAGAGAAAGAGAAGTGAGTCACATGAGACGGAGCTGGAAATGGCGACTGGGAGAAAAGAGGGCGGTGCCGCGATTCTGGCGCGCAGCTTAAAAGAAACCTTCTTGCATGCCGTGGTAAGAAACTGTAATACCACAAACTGTTTGTCTCTTTAATCCATTTGAAGAACATGGGGGGATGGAGTATCTTCGTGTGCCTGTGAAGATTGTGAAGAATGCCGATGCCAGGCTTTATAGTAGTAAAAGGCTGTTAGAGACTTGTGGCAAAGAAGAGCCTTTGTGTGCAGGCCAAAAGAACTTATCCTTAAAAAGATGAATAACCCCATGTGATGGCCCATGTTTTGCAGTGTGAAGGAACTGTGAGATTTTTTCATGGGAGAGATGTTCTACACACAGCAGATTGATTGTTTCCGGGCGGATCTGCTGTTGGTGGCAGTTTGGGAACCACGTGCAACTGAAGGAAAAACCCTTTTTTCCCTTAAGCATAAGAGAGAGACTTTTCAAGAACTGGAACACTGACTAACATCCCATGTTCTGTTATCCCTTGTGTGAGCTAGGTAAAAGGAGAGAAGTGCTGGCTGGAGGGGGGGGGGGGGATTTGCTTTAATTTTGTTTTGTTATTGTCTCTTTACTTTTAATTCTATTAGTAATAAAACTCTTTCATTGTACTGCAACTGTTTAAGGTTTGTGCCTGCTTTGCTTTTCTCCTAATTCTTATCTCACAGAAGGAAAACAAGTAAGTAATGAATATTTTGAACCAAAACCACTACATTTAATTGGTGTTTTCTGCCCGGTTTCGAACTCAACCCGCTACATTTGGATAACAGGTTAAACTCCGCCCTTTCAAAGTGCATCTACTGGCAGCAAAGAGTGCTAAATGGTACTGACAACATGCAAATCCTGGTTATCTTCCTGTGTGGTCAATTTTATAACATTCAAACTCAGGCAGCATCACTGTGACTTTCACATCAGCGAAACTGATGAGAAGAAAACAGAAATGATGCTGATTTCACAGGGCTGAAAAGCAAAGCACAGACCCAGTGGTTGTAACTACTATTTTTAGATTGCTAGTATGAGATTCACCTTCAAGATAATATGGCAGGGTGGAAGATCTTATTAGAGTATCTTCGAAGATTATTGCCACATTTACAGGCTACTAGCTAGGAAAGGTGTCTTTCTACCATCAGTTTGGGTTGAAAAGGACCTTAAAGCCCATCCAGTGCCACCCCCTGCCATGGGCAGGGACACCTCCCACTGTCCCAGGCTGCTCCCAGCCCCAATGTCCAGCCTGGCCTTGGGCACTGCCAGGGATCCAGGGGCAGCCCCAGCTGCTCTGGGCACCCTGTGCCAGGGCCTGCCCACCCTCACAGGGAACAATTTCTCCCTTATGCCAGTTTAAGCCATTCTGCCTTGTTCTGTCACTCCGTGTCCTTGTCAAAAGTCCCTCTCCATCTCCCTTGTGGTCTCTAGATGTTTGCCATTGTCTTTGGTGCACATTGGCCTGCAAAAGGGAAAATCCTAGAACAACTCCATAGGCACTTTGTTGCTTTGCAGTTGTGAATTCTGCACAGGCAAAGACTGTGAATCTGTGTGTTTCCAGCTGAACCTGCTTAAACTGTAACCCTTTATAGACTGTGACCAAAGAATACTCTGAGATTCCTCTGAGTAGTTTGGAAAGCCAGGAGGGTCTCACTGAAGCTTGTGACTCAATGTGAGAAATGAGACAACTCTTAAAAAGATTAATTTATTGAAAACAGAAAAATTGAAAAATTACAGAAATTAAAAAATATATAAAAATTTGGGATCCTGTGGCTCGGTAGATGGTATGCCCCAGGAGCGCAGGGATATGAGATCTTCTGGCTGAGACAGCACTAGACCTCAGGTAGAGAAAAAGAACTTGCAGTGCTGGGTTGACTTTAAAAAAATTACTAAAAGCCCCTTAAAAGGGGTAAGGCTTTTAATGCCCAGCACCGATGTCTCCCACAGCTAGTCTGGAGAGAGCAAGAGGGGAAGAGAGAAGAGAGAAGAGGGCCCGCCTCTCGGCTTCGTCCTTTTTATAGTTTTTGCTCCGCCCCCAATCCGCCCACAGCCCGCCCCTTCGGTCCAAGGCGATTGGTGCTTTCCCTTTGATGGATCATCTCTGTCCACCAATGGCTCATCGTTGTCAAGGGGGGTGGTATCAGTTAGAGATAAGGGAATACAATACCTTCATTAAAATTCAGGTATTCAGGTTCCCATGGGACTTGCCTGCAGAGTAATGGCCGTGGCTAAAAATAGCTGCTGGCTATTAAGACTGGGTGGGGGGTTTGGCCTTGGAATCAAAATGCAAGTGAAACACCTACAAAAAGTATTAAAATACATCCAACACACCTCAGAACACTTGTAAAAGTATACAGTAAACACAGGAAAGGTAACTCTTATGGTGTACCAGTGGTTTGTAGCTTGAAAAGGGGCAAGTTTGTGATTTTTTACTGGGAAAAATTTTAACTGGAAAGGGTGCAACTCTATTAATAAACTTTAAACAAATGGAAACACTGATAATGGAACTGGATTTTTGTACCTGGGCTGATGGGTTAATTGTAACATTCAATTTAAAAATAATTAACTCAAAATTAATTACTTAAAGCACTTAATACGCAAAGACCAAGCACAAATAGGGATTTCATGTATGACACTCAACAAGAGGGACCAAAACCCGAATATACTGCAGTAGCGGATAATAGATGGTAGAGTTGTTATGTAGAAACTGCATTGGCAATAAATCTAATAGTTGTCATCCTCACAGTCATAATCACTGTATCCTACTGCATCCCCCAGCCTGGATGAGCCCCAAGGGTTGCTCTGGCCTAGGTGCAGTACCAGCACTTGTTGAACTTCGTAAAGTTCCAGTGGTCCCATCTCTCCAGGCTGTCCAGGTCCCTCTGGTTGCATCCCTTCCCCACAGCACATAAAAAATTTGCAAATGGCTAGTAAAAATGAACTGAAATCATAATCAGGGAAATTGCAATCCCCCCCATCCAAATTACCTGTAAAAAAATCAGCTCCTTTGTCCACCTGCATGGGCACTGAATTTTTAATTGAATTCTTTATGCTATACATACAGCTTAAGTTCATCAGTGCTCAAAGTAGCATTGTTACTGAAATTTATGAATCTTCCAAAGCCATTAGATCTTGCTTTAAGACATGCCTCATTTTTATGAGCATTAAAGTGCTTTTCAGAGTAGGAATCACAGATGCTTTACACATTTAATAAATTGATCTCTCCCAAGTTTTAATTTATGCTTTGTTAAGTAGTGCTCCTGGCTCATGCATTACTCAGTCTCAACGTCTCTACAGATTTGACTGGTTCCAGGTCAGCAGATCTTTCTCACTCCCTGTAGCACACTTCTGCTTTTCATCCTCATAACAGACACATCATTACAGAACTGGGATTGCAAGATGTCAGGGGGGTTGCGTGGCAAAGCACAGACATGTCATTTCTGTTGCTGATGCACAAACTATACAAATACATGAGTTTTGAATTTTAAAACAGGTAAGTCTTCCTGAAGAGAATAAAACACTTATTATTCTGCTTCAGAACCTTCAGAAAGAGAGAAGAAATGGAAGCTGCAAATGAATAAACCAGTGACAAACTTTATAAACAGCAACTTTACATACTGTGGTTTTATTTCTTGTTTAAAACAGATACTTTAAGTGTTTTAAAATAGTTAAAATTTTTCATTTACCTTCATGATCAGCATTGATTAGGTAATTGTGATCAAGAGATTTTTTTAATGAAAAATCATTTTAATATAGTCTCAGTCCAAAATCAGGGTGGTATTATCACAGTCAGATTTTTTTAAATTAATCACCTGGAACAATGTAGAAAGTGAAAAGCATTTTCAGGTAAGTGCAGGGTTGATGACGCTGCAGGTATCTACAAAGAGTTCTTCACTTTGGCACCTCTCATGCTAAATATGCTAATTTTCTCTATAAAACTTCCCAATCTGCAGAAAAGCAGCCTCTTGTAAGTGACTTGGGCAGCAACAGACTTGTCCAGCCCAAAAGATGGAATAAACTGAAATTGCTTGATTTTGTTTAAAAGAGAACAAACCTAAAACCAAAATAACCAGTGGCTGGAAGTAGGGCAAAACCCTGACACTCCTACCTTCTAAAAGTTTCTATTTCTTTGTGTTTTTTCCCCAGCTGGACATAGGCACATGCAGGCAGCCAAGGCAATGAGTTTTCCTCTTGAATACTGGGCCAGCAGCAGAAGGAGTAAAAAGGTGGTGCAAGAGCCCTAGGAAAGAGAGAACAGCTCTCACACTCAGTTTGGGAGGTTTAGTGAGACGTTGTGTCTGCCCTACATCTCTCCCAAACCATTCCCAGGCTTTTCCCAAACCTCTGCCAGTGGCTCTGTCAGGTCAGCGAGTTCCAGGTAAGGTCCAGGTCAAGCCTGACTTGCCCAGCCTTGTCTTCTGCAAAGTCAAATCCCTCCTTGATAACCTCCAGACCTCTCAGGCTTATCTCTGCAGACAACTGGCAGTAATTCACATTTCATGTCTTCCACCAAGATCTTGACTTCATTATCCTTGCTTAGCCCAGAATAAATCAGGAGGAAAGGTCTTGTAACAGGACTATATAACAGTGTTAAATCTAAAATGTAGAAAAGCAGGGATGTTTATTAAATAATAAATAGATGTTCCCAGATTTTAAGACTGTAACAGTGGCCAGCAGGAAGAAAAAAAGCTTAACCAATATTAATATAGTTTGGTTTTTACATAAAAAACAGTACCAGTTTCCTGGTTTTTTGGTTTTGCTTTGAGTACATTTTCAGAACTACTACTGTAGTACACTTCTTCTATTATTGTATTACTTTCTAGCCTCGGGTAATGTCATTTTTTTCTCCCCCTCTAAATACAAAACAAAATTATTTCCTGGAGTTTGCAGTAAAATGGGATTTCTGCAGTTTTTCACTGAGCTTTAAACTAGCTCCAGCCTGCACAGAGATGTCCTTCATGCTGTCATGTACACTGGCTTTTCAAACATGAAAATGAGGAAGAAGTATTTGCCAGTCTCCAACAACATAACAAAATAATCCTAATAATTCTTAATAACCAGCTGCTGAGTCCAGCCTGCCTCAGGGGAAAGGATGAAGAACATAGCACGGCTACTGACTGCAGATCCCCCCTCAAAAAACAGCAACATCAAGTCCCATGAGGAGCTTTTTTATCCAGACTTTCACGATCCTCAGGTTTTCAGGAACGATTTTCAGCTGTTTTCTGGCCCAGGATGCGCTGACAACCTGTCAGGTCCCACAGCCTCCACCTCCATAAGGTCTGTGTCTTCTCGTATCAGTCTCAATTTCTTTTTTCTCACATTAGAAGGCCAATAAAAACTTTAAAGCATCCCAGCCAAGATTATCTGCTTTAAAGATAACTATCTCAGCCCAAGTTTCCTAAACTTAGTTTATACTTTGATATATGCTTTGATAGTGGAAACTGAACCTGGGGATATCCTATCCCATTACCCTATTCCAGAAACTGACTTGCAAAGTAATTAGAAAAATTGACTAAATGTCAGTAAACACCACTCTATTAAACAAAAAGGATCTTTAATTTTAAAGATACTTCTGCAGTTCTTTTTTGCCTTGGCATAAGACCCAGAGTATTTGCTGTATTTCTGTATATCACTGCCTTTCTCAAGAATCTCTGTTGTGCAAGCATGATTTAATTAATCTTCACAAACCTGCCTGAAACATAATTACTATCTTTTGAAGATAAGGACAGATTTATTAAAACAGCATGTCCCACTTTAATTCAAAATCTTCTTTTCCCATCCACAAAAACAAAGGTAAAGAAGAATGTCACTTTTATACCACAGAGAGAACATGTGCAGGAAAAGGATTATCTTTGTTTATTGACGTGCTGTTGAATCCTCCACTTTAAGCTGAAAATTTTTCTAAGCACTCTGCCAAAACTCTTTTGGTGTTCTGTGTAACACAGTGCAGATGGACACTGTGACATGGGGAGGAGAGTGTAGGAAGTGGCATCCATCACTGAAAAGGTCATATTCAGACTAAACTGGTCTCACTAAAATGAAACCCAATGGAAATATATGTTGTCTAGTAATCAGTTTTGGTTTGGATTGGGTTTTTTTTGGTCCCTTCTTTAATTTCTGAATCCATTTGTTCCACTAGGATGGAATCACTCAGGGGATGTCTACCTGCCAGTGTCCATAATCTGGCAAGATGCGTCATTTTCTGCATAAAAATTTTCATAACAAACTATTATTTCGGTGGTTTAAACCAAAATAATTTTGGTTCCTCTTTGTGGGCAATAAATATGCTCAGAAAGAGGAAGAAACTCTCTTGGCTCCTCTATAAAAGGTAAAAAATATTTTTAAATGCCATACTAATTTCTTAAAAGATTTTCAAAAGTTTTCCACATTTTTTTGAGTTAAAGTTGTTCACAATTTTTCTTCCACAGCAAATTCCACCTTTTATTTCCTTTCATTATTGGAGAGAAAGCATCATCCACCTGGAACTTCTCTGAGCAGCATTGCTACCCTCAGAGCATTGATGAAGGTTGGTTTAAAAGAGATGCACCCGACCCTGCTGCCATTGCACTCAATAGACATGGACTCCTAAGGAAAAACCCAAAGAAAGTAAAACATTTATTTATTTTATTTTCACATACATCTCCAGTTAAACCCTCTGGTCCCTACACATGCCTTACTAGAAGATTTTTTCCCATTATTGCAAGAATAAATCACTTTCGGCGCCACATTTACTTCTCAGTTGATATTGTCATGAATTCAAGTCTGCAATATTAAATAACTCAAAGAAAATATTAATGTTCATATCAAGTAACTTTTAATGACTATTTAACAAATTCCAAGTACTGTTTATTCTTGTGAGTCACTGCAGCTCCCTAGATTGTAGCAAACTTACAGCATTGCCCTTCAAATTACGCATGCAAGGGCCAAGTATCTTGTTGATTTTGGACTGCAAGGTGCCAGAGAGTTCTGAGAACTTAATAGGTTTATGTTCTGACACGCAGGTGACAAATACTAGTCACGACTTTATATTCTGGACACTGCATGTTATAAACGAGGCTTGGACTTTTTTGGGTGGAATAAAAGTCTGCTCGTTTATTAAAAAGAAAAGCAGGAGCGGAGACTCGAGATACTCCCGAGTCCCACTCAACAACCCAGAAAAACAAACAGTGCGACGAACAGGGTGTTCCCTCGGACTCGGGTTCCTCAGGAAGACTGGGGGGGCTGAGCCCTGGAGCAGTTCCTATAGTCTCTTTTGATGCTGTGATTGGTGCAGCTCAGATCCTCCCTCTGAAGGCTCGTTGCTAGGGTCCTCATTGGTGTTCAATTCTGTCAGTCTCTGGGATGTCGAGTGATTGGTTTGCCCCTTAACCAATAATCCCCCAAAGCGTTTACATCATAATTATTAGGTTATCTTAAGAACGTTCTAGAACATTCTCCTCCTTTGTATAGACCCATTACCTTCCCCCATTGGTGTTCCCATCTAGTGGGCACATGGCAACATTACACCCGTACAATCGCAATAACAGTTAACTCATTAACTGCATACCCCCACTCCTCTAACAAGCAACTTAACTTCTTCTCAATCAAAAAAAAAACCTTTTAACCATTTATTACAACTGGGTTGTGCTCCGGGCTGGTTACGTCGGGCAGCGCCTTTGCAACTGGCCTTTGCATGCTAAGTGCCCTGATTTTGCATGATAAGAGACTAAATATCCTAGTTTTACATTTTGCATATCAAGGGGTTTAATTGCCAAATTAGTATTTACATACTTAGAATGCCCATCAAACTAGTTAAAGATATAAAGTTAATTCTCAGAACCATTTAATCACACAGTTCCTAGTTAAAAATCCCTGTTGATAAAATATTCCCAAATTTAATCCCTTCCTTAAGCCTTAAGCTTCCAAATGACTTGTTTCCTGCACATACCCAAGTTATCCAAGTTAATTAGTATATTTTAAAAAGATTCTTAAAGTGTTTATGGTTCAGTTGTAAAAGTTCCTTAAAATGTTCATTGATTCTTCTGTTTTAAAAGTTCCTTGAAGTGTTTGTAGTGCAGTTTAATGCTTTTGTTAATTGTCCTTAAGTTCTACAGGTTCCTAAGCCCAGCTCCAAGAGCAGACTTTTAACTGTCAAGGGCTATTTTTAATCTCCTGTCCCTTAACCTGCAGCTCAGCTCCATGGCAACATGAATGTCAATGAGGACATTTTCCTGCCTTTCAAGCCCCCTGGCCAAGAAGTTATCCATTGGCTGCATCAAATGACCTCACTTCAACACTCCCCCAATCGCACCAGACCATGGGGGCTGGATTGTGGGCAGACCTGGGCGGAGCATGGGCATTATAAAACCCAGTGCACAGGTCTGCAGTCACTTTTGCCTTGGATTAGTGGTGGGCGAAGCCCAATGCTGGTGACTCAGGCGTCTATCTCCCAGAGAGACCATTTTAATTATCTAACTTGGGAGTAGCCAAAGTTAACCCAGTGTTGCAGGCTTCCTGCACTGGGGCCTTGTGCCGGTTAGGCCTAAAGGTCTCTAATCCTGCGGACCCAGGTTTTGGGATTTTTACTTGTGGATTTTCCCACACTGGATTATTTTAACTTCTATTAGTTTTTTAATTATTCTTTTGATAAAACAGATGTTAATTTTTAATTAACATCAAGAGTGGTGTCATTCTTGACAAGATGAAAAGGCCAAAACCTCGCGGTGTTGCAGCTAGCTACTTTTGTGTGCCCCCAAACTCCTGCCCCGACTCGGCTTCGTGGGCCCATTTTTCGCGGGCATCCGGGTGCTCGCCTTCACCGGCAAGCGTGTGGGGACAGCGTGTGGGGACAGCGTGTGGGGACAGGGTGTGGGGACAGCGTGTGGGGACAGCGTGTGGGGACAGCGTGTGGGGACAGCGTGTGGGGGACAGGGGACAGCGTGTGGGGACAGCGTGTGGGGACAGCGTGTGGGGGACAGGGGACAGCGTGTGGGGACAGCGTGTGGGGACAGGGTGTGGGGACAGCGTGTGGGGGCAGCGTGTGGGGGACAGGGGACAGCGTGTGGGGGACAGGGGACAGCGTGTGGGGACAGTGTGTGAGGGACAGCGTGTGGGGGACAGCGTGTGGGGGACAGGGGACAGCGTGTGGGGACAGCGTGTGGGGGACAGGGGACAGCGTGTGGGGGACAGCGTGTGGGGGACAGGGGACAGCGTGTGGGGACAGCGTGTGGGGGACAGGGGACAGCGTGTGGGGACAGCGTGTGGGGGCAGCGTGTGGGGACAGCGTGTGGGGACAGCGTGTGGGGGACAGAGGACAGCGTGTGGGGACAGCGTGTGGGGGCAGCGTGTGGGGACAGCGTGTGGGGACAGCGTGTGGGGGACAGGGGACAGCGTGTGGGGACAGTGTGTGAGGGACAGCGTGTGGGGGACAGCGTGTGGGGGACAGGGTGTGGGGACAGCGTGTGGGGGACAGCGTGTGGGGACAGCGTGTGGGGACAGCGTGTGGGGGACAGGGGACAGCGTGTGGGGACAGTGTGTGAGGGACAGCGTGTGGGGGACAGCGTGTGGGGACAGCGTGTGGGGACAGCGTGTGGGGGACAGGGGACAGCGTGTGGGGACAGCGTGTGGGGACAGCGTGTGGGGACAGCGTGTGGGGGACAGGGGACAGCGTGTGGGGACAGCGTGTGGGGACAGCGTGTGGGGACAGCGTGTGGGGGCAGCGTGTGGGGGCAGCGTGTGGGGACAGCGTGTGGGGGGACAGGGGACAGCGTGTGGGGACAGCGTGAGCGGACAGCGTGTGGGGACAGCGTGTGGGGACAGCGTTTGGGGGAGGAGGTGCTCACAGTCCAACCATGGAGGCTTTCTCTGGGGACAGGGCAACACAGGTTTTTTTAACTGAAATTTTCTTCACTTCATTTGTGACATATGTTGAGGCATATATATTGGTCCCTCTCAAATGTGTAAGAAGGAGCATGGCAAGGCATTGTTGAATGTAATAAAGTAAAAGGGGTTTCATATTTATCATAGGAATTATAGAATCCCAGACTGGTTTGGGTTGCGAGGGACCATAAATCTTATCCATTCCCACCCCTGCCATAGGCCGGGACAACTTTCTCTTTCTCAGGGTGCTCCAAGCCCTGTCCAGCCTGGCCTTGGACACTCCAGGGATCCAGGGGCAGCCCCAGCTGCTCTGGGCACCCTGTGCCAGGGCCTGCCCACCCTGCCAGGGAACAATTCCTGCCCAATCTCCCATCCAGCCCTGCCCCCTGGCACTGGGAAGCCATTCCCTGTGTCCTGGCCCTGCAGCCCTTGGCAATTGTCTCTCTCCAGGTTTCCTGCAGCTCCTTCAGGCCCTGCAAGGCCCCAGTGAGGTGACCCCAGAGCTTCTCCTCTGCAGGCTGAACAAGCCCAGCTCTGGCAGCCTTTCCTCCCAGCAGAGCTGCTCCATCCCTCTGCTCATCCTGGTGCCTGCCCTGGCCTGGCTGCAGCAGCTCCAGCTCCTTCCTGTGCTGGGCCCCAGGGCTGGACACATTAAAAAATTATGCTGAGAAATTAATCAATACATCCCTGCAATTAAAAGTATTCAAAAGGGAGGGATGGTAAAAATCTCCCTCACTCACACAGAACGGGACATTTTCTGTTTAATAATGAAGTGAAATGAGACCTTGGACACTGGGCATAAACAGCCCATTTAGTGCTTGTGGTGAAGAGGGAGTTTGTCTTCTGCGCAAATTATTACAAAATTATTTTTGTGTTCTCCATGCATTTCCAAAGATATTTTTGCATTCTGGTTGTGCATTCAAAGGGGGACTAACGCAACCTGTGGCTTGTTAGCGCAAGCCTCGGCGTGCCCTCGGGCAGAGGGGACGCAGTGTTGGCCTCCACAGCGTCCTTGCTGGGTGACTTCGCAGTGGGAAAAGGCGCAAGGTGAGCGCGCGTGCTGGCTCCTCTTCAGAGGAGGCACGTCAGGCGGCTGTTGGATTTGGCTTGCGTCAGCCTGGAGGCAAAGAAGGCAAGAGGGGCCTCTGGTGTGGGTTCCAGCGAGTTTATTAGCAGGAGGGTCCAGGGACCAGAAGGGCCCCGGGACCAGAAGGGCCCCGAGGTGAACCGTGCACAGCATTTTATGGGGGGGCAGAACAAGGCGGGGAAAAGGGAAGCAACCAGTGGGGTACAGCCAAAGGGGATACAATTTGACCAGAACCAGTGGGGAAAACAGGGAGGCGGGAGTCACAGCAGGGAACCAATGAACAGCTGTCACAGTGACCGCTGCTGACCACTGCCCAGGCTAGCCCCAGCGGTGTGCGGCAGGAGTGGGGAGCAGCCGGAGGTGCAGAGCTTTAAAGCTGCTCCTCTGAAGCCTCTGCTCTACCCAGGGGAGCGAAGGCTCCAGGCA
The DNA here is from genome assembly GCF_965178545.1 of Coloeus monedula. Lineage (NCBI taxonomy): Eukaryota > Metazoa > Chordata > Aves > Passeriformes > Corvidae > Coloeus > Coloeus monedula. The sequence goes on along the minus strand of NC_138822.1, from coordinate 1,251,262 downwards.
CTGTAGCAGCCAGCAGCCCTCCACAAAGGGAGAGGGAAAAAGTAGCGGGGAGGCTTGCCCGGGGAGATAATCCAGGTTTATTGAAGGGGATCTACAGAGGATGAGCAACAGTTGCAAAGCGACCATGCCTTATAAAGGAAGGTTGAACATGGGGAGTAACCTAACCAGGGACCAATAAGCAGATTAGGAGGGAGGGACACTGGAGGGATGGACTCACATCTGGTCCAATGGTTTCGGTGGGTGGAGGGAGAGGGGTCACATGCCCCAATGGGGTGTGGAGATTTAGGGGATTTCCAAGAGGGGAGGTATCCGAGGGGGTGGGATCTCGAGGGACTGACAGGGGCTACATAAGGGTAATTAGGGGGTGCTGACTTTCGGCGGGGGAAAACATACAGACAATCATTGTGATTGATAAAGTAAGCTTCGTTTATTAGCAATACAGAGGCGCTTTTATCGTATCAGTATATATGCTTGTCAGTTCTTGATTGGTTTTAGCTTACAAAAGCGCATTCGTACTTCTGCATAATTGGGTTAGATAAAAGACTACATTTGGCAAGCTTCTATTATTTATGTTTTGACTTGAGAGATCAAAGATCTTCCTCCCTTCTCATGGTCAGTACATTTTGTCAGCACAGGCCTGTACCTCCTAAAAACTCCCTTTTGGTTCTCAGGCCTGTTTCTCACACAGGCATTTTCTCATGGAGGCATTTTCTTGTGCAGGCTTTTGTTTGTACAGTTCTGTTATTGATTTGTACCCTTTATCAATAATCCATGTCCCTGATCCTCTAATTCTCCAACAAGGGAGGGCTTTGGTGATAGGCACAGAACAATCCAGAACTCCGGGAGGGGTTTGGGTGATTGATAGGGAAAGAGCCAGAACAAGGGGAGGGGATAACCATATAGGGAGCACAGGGGGAGCAGCTTGGATCTGGGACAAACCAACCGGGAATAGGAGTGGGCAAGGTAGGGATAAACCATCGGGGTACAGAGAACATATAAAAATACAATAAAAAACCTCGCATCACCACAACCAACCAAACAGCAAAGAACTTCCCAGAATGAGGGAGGTAACTTGCACCTGGGAACCACCCAGGGACCTAGACTTCAGTGACATCCTCTGGTCCGCCCTCTGACCCACTGTCTTGGGTGGGGAAATCCAGCCAGTGGATGGCCCTGGTTTGATTGGCATTCCATGGCCTCAGCCCAAGAGCGGGCTGAGCCGCCCCGACAGGACTGAAAAGTGTAAAAGACTCACCATAAAAATGTGTGAAATTACACTGTTTAAAATCACCAAACCGTACAGCACAGTTAAAAAATAAAGTGCAAATAACTTGCAAAGTCTTTTGCAGCCAGGGAAGAAAGAAGCTGTTCCCAGTCAGCTGTTGGGGCTGCTGGCTCATGACACACAAGGTGTTATATGTAGCAGTAGAAGAGAACAAAACCTGTGACCAGTTCAGTCTGAAACTGTTAGAGGAGAAGAGGCTTGTGAGGATAGGTTTTTACCGGGTTCCATCAAGTTTGTGGGCTGTCCTCAGCACTGCTGAAGAAAGACTCCCAGTGCCTGTAGCAATGCAGGGAGCCACAACTTGCTTTGAGGCACACAGATCTATCTCAAGTAGCCTCAGTGATGCTATTTCCTTTTCAGTATTAATAGAGATTAATGGATTTATTAAGAATGATTGCTGCTCGATTTGTTTTTCAGAATAAAAATAAAAATTAGCACTAGCAAAATCTCGTAATAAACCCAACATGGCAGTATGCAGAAAATATAATTAACAATTAAAATGAATTTTAAAAGGGTCTTTTATTTCTGCAGTGAAGTTATGGAATCACAGAATCTTTTAGATTGGAAAAGATCTCCAAGATTGATCAAGCCCAGCCTTTGATCAACCTCTACTTTGTCAGCCAGACCAGAGTACTGAGAGCCAGGTCCAGCCATTCCTCAGTAGCTTGCGGCCTTCTAAGGTTCAGAACACAGGGCATCAGTCTAAATATATTTTATTTTCTTCCTGTTTCCCCTCAATCCACATGCTGGTCCACTGTTCCTGATCCTTGCTAGCTCCTGATCATTCCTCAATTCCTAAATCACATGATTTTAACAATAAGTATTCCAGATTTGTTAGTATCTCTCTTCACCTTTTTTTCTTTTCAATTGCTTACTGTGCTTCCCAAGATGATGATAATTGAACCAGGTCAACAAATTGTCCCTCATCTTTGTTCCTGGGGTGCTCTCTACCCTCAGTTTTTTCCCAATATCTTCTGCAAAAAATTTACTTTTTTGTCATCCCTGGGATGTTCTCAGAAGTCTCCATGCCCTTGCTAAAGCCCTTCCCACAGCTGTCCAGGTGTTCGGATATGCTCACAGTGACTCCAGTATATTCTGCCTAAATTTCCAGCAGCAAAATTAGTAAAACTGATATTATGGGCCAGGCTGTTTCTTTTTCCCCCTGGAAAATTATTCCATTTTTTCAAAAAGTTACAGGACACTGCTTTTGATGTCTTGTGGTTCGTGAAGATTGCCCAGGAGTGAGCAGCTAATCGGGGGCGAGGTCCTCTCTTTGGCTTGTAAATGCCTCTGGCTTTCTTCCAAACTCGTTACTACAGATTTACAGCACTTCTAGAGTGAGAGGGACAGTTGGCCTAGTAAATCCAGTACAGCATAAATGCTGAAAAATTACAAAATTGTCACCATTTAAGTGAGTTATGCTAACTTCAGGACTTCTGGCTGTGCTGGGAGGAATGTGGAGCTCTATATAATAACATCCACCAGTTTGTGTGTTCACTGCTTTTGTTACCAGGGACTTAGCAATAAAAGCACAAAATGTTGCTGTACTCCATACAGCAGACAAAGTAAGGTACTGTGCCCTCCAGCTACGGTCTAGATCACATCAGATTTCTTCCACAAGGCCAAATCAAGTGTGTTTCTTATGTGACATCTTTCTGCTCAGGAATGAAATTCTGCCATCAGACTTTTCCCAAGGCTTCAGTAGCCTTCAGCGGGAACAGTGTGTTCCCATCCGAAGTCAAATTTGACCCTCATAAATTGCGGTGTTCCTCTCTACTTTTTGGAGAGAGCATTAATGCTGTCAATAAAAGGGGAAAAAGAAAAAGAACAGTGCCAAGTTGTGCCAGAAAATTTAGCAGATTATAGTATGCAACAGCTTGGACTGGGTATGTGTTAGAACTGTGAACAGGAATCACTACAAAATGAAAAGCAGTTACTTGGGGAGTTGGGGGAAGCTAGACTAACAGACTTAACACAAATATTTTGTAAAATGTGTGTTGTACTGAGCTCCACGCCCCCACGGCAGGACTGCTGCTCGTAGTCAAGCTGGATCTCCTCAGGGGAGTGTTCCTTCACCAACATTTCACACTGTGCTCGGTACTACACACAGAGACAGCACTCATCCATCCTGGGTGCCCAGCTGGGGAATCTGGTGCAAAGTAATCGTAGAGTGGGTTGGAAGGGCAGGTGTCCCTGCCCATGCAGCGGGATGGGAAGAAGAGGTCCCTTGGGTTGGAGGTGTGATGCCTTTTCTTGATCTTAAAATCAAGAGGCATACACGGTTAGAAAGGGAAAAGGGATTTTACCTTGGGATTTATTTTAAGGATCCTCAGGTGCACACATCCAGGTCATGTGCATCGAGATGCACCCTGCCGAGTCTATCTCTGTCCACCCAACATTGGGTATAACATTATAGGTGTTACTAATTAGCAGATCTATCAAAGACTCCCCAATGAGAGGCTCAAGTGAGCCCCCCTCCCCAAAGAACCTTCCCCTGGATGGTTCTATCTTGGTTTACAGAATAGGTTCTGGAGAGGACCTTGGGCTCTGGGGCACACTGATCCCTGGCTACGAAGCTTCTAAAATGTTGAGTCTCTCAGCTTAACAAACAAGCCCAAGAATGTAGGCAAAAAGCACTGGGAATACAGAAGTTGTAAAAAGGTATAATGGGGGGATAAAAGAAAAGGCAAAAATCTTCATGGCATCAGGTGCCTTCCAATCCAAGCCACTCTGTGATTCTGTGATAGGGCTGTTGTGCTCCTCAAAGTGCTGCCTGTAGGGTCTTCTGCTCAGCAAACCTCAGACACAGTGCAAATCTGGGTTGATTAAGGAAAACTGTTTCCAGCAGAAGGCAAAACAGGCAGAGGAAAGACAGGCCTAGAAGAAGGAGACCAAAAAAGGCAGGCTGCAGCTGCTCAAATTCCCTTCGTGAGCAAAGGGTGATGAAGTCCCATCAGTATGACAAGAACATGGAACCCCAAGATTTAATAGAAATAGCAGCAACCATGATAAAATTTACTTTTTCCTCAGCAAACATGTCTTTGGTAACTGCTGCGGCACAGATGTCCACCACAAGGACACAAATCAGCCATGCAAATTGTCACCAGAGTCTTGACCAACATTATTTTCTGGTAAAGGCATGGCTGTCCTCTTTTTCCTGATAGGAACATACAATTCTGTCTCATCTCACACTAGCTTTGCAACAAATACAATTTTAAATAGACCTTCAACACTATCAGTTCATAATTTCATTAATATTTCTTACTTTTCCCTGGTAAATTTTACAAACAGCTTGTTCACAAAGTAGCTCTAGTCCATGTTTTGTCACCCTTGACAGCAGATCAGAAACTCTTTTCCAAATTTCCCAGCATTTGCCTTCCCTTCAGCTCAGAGGAGCCCAGGTGATGTTCTGCAAAGCAGAGGGACCATTTGGCAAGGGCAGTAAAAACAAGAGTTGGCAACCAACTGCCAGCAACAGAAGGGACCTTTTCAATGAACATTTTCAATAAATTCATAAATAGCCAAGCCAAAAAGAGAGGAAAAAGTGCAGTCAGATTTGTCATGCCCTGGAGAGTAACAGTTTGATTGTTATTTACAGGATGAGAAGGATGGGGCTGGAGCTCTGTTACAGATACTCTGAAGTTTGTTGTTTTTCTCTCCCTCTGATCTCACTTTTACATGTTGTCATTACAGGCATCCACACACCAACAATCTGATAGCAAGCATGTAGAGTTCTTTCAGGCAGCAACTGCTACAACATTTTGTTGATGCTCTCTCATAGTGAGGAATTTGTACTTTTTTTTTTTTAAATCAACTTGGTTTGAAAGCTTGCTGTACTAAACATACCAGTTTGTATGCTCAGTACATTAAATAATGTGCCAGATACAGTGTTGCTCCACACAGACATCAAACCTCAGGCTACATTTTAATCAGAACCAAATACTGCAACACCAACTGCATAGGAGGAGAGAAAAATGGCAACTTTCAAGTTGAAATAGCTCATTCTTCTTATTGATGCCTTGTGCTTTGGGCTTATAAACTGAGAGTTGTGTCAGTGCAATCACTAACTTCCCAAGTGAGAGAAAACTTCAAAACTCAGCAAGACACCCTTAGGAAAGGGATATAATTGCCAAATTAAAACACTCCCGCTCTCTCAGCCACAAAGAAAGCAGGATGCTTCAGCTCACCAGTCAAAACACTTCCAAAGAAGTGCTCAAAAAGAAAAATCAAAATACAGTAACAATAGCCTCTGATATCCATTTCCATCTCCACTCAAAGGAGGCACTTATGCTCTTATTTCCTTATGAAGGAGTTGGAACAATAATTTTAATTAGTCTGTCCTTCAACCACAGCAGAATAACATTTTTCTAGCATTTAAAATAAAACCACAACCCATCTAAAATTACAACTTGTCCAGCAAGAAATAATCTGAGACTACTGAACTGCAGCAAAAGAAGTCCACAGCAGGTGGTAAAAGATGGGAGAGGTAATGCTGCTTCTAAAACACGAGGCTGTACAACACAGGGATGATACAGCCTGTCCTTTTGGGGAGGGAAACTATCAAGAGTATTCAGCCATGATCCCATTTCATGTCTTTTCTATTCCATTTTTATCTCATGAGTAGCTTCAGTTGTAGCAATGACTGGCTCTAAGGAGCTGCGATTCATGCCAGAAGGTTAACTCTTCGAAAAAAAGGAAAGAATCCTCTGATAACAGGAGAAGCCAAATAAATGAAAATTTTGGCAGATGTGTGAGGAACAGGTCAAATTCATCCTTGTTGTAACAATAGTCTGCTTTGCCTACATAACTACAGAAGAGAATACGAGTCACTATTTTAAACATAATGAGCAAAATGTGTTCTCGTTTTACTGGGTTCCAACTGATTCCACAGCACTTGAGATACTTGAGGGAGAAAAAACCCAAAGTCCAGCACTCCAGATGTCATGATGATACACATCACTTTCACTAAAGATGAATGCAATCGTGTTTAATGTTTGGAACATTTATTCAGTAATGAACACAGGCAGTGGTGTGCAAGCCCAAGTGAGCATCCCCAGATTGTCACACCACATCTTGGAAAAGCACCAGTCTGGGCCCAGGCTGAGGCTTCACAGCAGCTCAGTTCCCCAAGAGGAGCCAATATTCCATTTTCCTGCACACCCCCCCCCAGCGAGCCCAGGCACAGAGATACTCCAGAGGCAAACAAAAAACCCAGGCTATGAATGCAGGGTAATTGCAAACACAGCCAGAAATGTTCTTACTCACAGAGAAGCTTGGATCCTGTGATTCAACCAGAAGCACTGGTGCTTACAGGAATTAATTTCAGTACATTGTAATTTTGCTATAAAAACGGGTTAAAAAAACAAAATAAAAAAATAAATAAACACGGAAGCCAAAAGTGTAGAGCAGCATTTTATCTAATCAGCTGCTAATGGTTTTGCTGCTCAGACAGGGTTAATCAGACACACAAAATGACTTCCTGGCACTTTTGGAAAGCTTCTTTGGTGATGATTCCAACAATACGAAAGGTTTCAATTTTGCAGAGTTTATATTGGCCTAAAGCACATTAGGTTTTATTTTATCACACCCTGTGGGACATATTCACTCAAAAGTCTTTTTTAAGACAGCTTAGAGCAAATCTAGCAGCCTAGTGTGCCTCTCATCTATGAACACTGAAACAAAGATTAATAAAGAATTAAACAATGAAGTAGAAAGAAAAACTTAGAATAAGTACATTTTGTAATAACAGCACAAGTATTTATTTTGTACATGCTTTACAGGGAGTTTTCTGATCACAATTAGACACCTAGGAGCATTGCTAATTCTATGGAATACTGTGTTAAAGCAATCAGACTGCCTTGGGAAAACTGGAGTACCTGGAGCAGCAATCCCAAGGTTCAACACAAAAATCCTAAAGGAAAACAGAGGAAGAGTGTGGCAGGTGGGGACCTTCTGCCACAGGGAAGATCCAAGGTTCCCCATGCCCGGTCCCAGACAAGTCCCACACTGAGTTCTGTGTCCCTGGAATTAAACTGCTCCAGCTTTGCTCTCCCTGCATTACCTGGAAGAGGCAAGGAGGTGTCAGTGGCTCCAGAGCCATCCAAGCAAGAGGTCCCTCGGTCATTAAAATACATCTTTAAAATCATCAGTTTTATGTGCACCTCATGGTGGTTTACATCTCTAAAGTGAAGTATAAAAAACTGATACTCAAGCTCTCAATTCCCCTCTAGAGACTAAGTTTTTATGTCTCTTTTGCAATTAGCTTATAGAGTCCTAGAAATTTATTTTTTTTTAATAAGATTGCTGCTTTTTTTTACACATGCTTCTATTTAGAGATTAACCCCCATGACATTAAGCAACTATACTGTTGGGAAGAAGGTGAACAATTATCACAATTCCACATTTTCCGCACACAGATAAAAAGCCAACTGTGTAACAGCTCTATAGGGAAATAATGAATATATTTTTGCCCTGTAGGCAAATCCCAAATATAGCTTTTCAGAAATATGTTTAAGGCATTTTCCTGTGCATAGAGTCAAGCTGCTTGAGGTTTAAATGAACTGCTTAATTGGGCAGTTACCCCAATATTAGATTAAGACATTTATGGAGCGAATGTTACTCCTCCTTGTTAGTAAGTCATAAAAAATTGGAGAGCACTGCCCTGGTGTTGGGTGTGAAAGGATTCAGATTGGTGATGATGAACTAAGAAATCCTTTAAAGACAGAATCCCGGAGTATCTGGGGCAGGAAGGGACCTCTGGAGCTCACCCAGCCCAAGCCCCTGCCCAGCCCCAGGCAGGGTCCCCTGGAGCAGTGGCACAGGAACGTGTCCAGCTGGCCTGGGGATGTCTCCAGAGAGGGACACTCCAGGCCCTCCCTGGGCAGCTGTTCCAGGCCTCTGCCCCTCCATGGACACAAGCTCTTCCTCCTGCTGGGCTGGAGCTTGGTGTGGTTTATTTTATGGCCACTGCTCCCCACCCTGTCCCTGGCAGCACGGAACAGAGCCTGGCACCATCCTCTGGCAGCCTCGGAGGTGTTTGTATGGATTGATGGGATCCCCTCTCAGCCTTCCCTTCTCCGGCCTGGCCAGGCCCGGCTCCCGCAGTCTCTGCTCATCACAGAGATGCTCCAGACCCAAAACCCTCTCTTTTAAATTTTGTCAGACATACCAGAAGCCCAGGACATCACATTTCTGAAATGTGAATTCTTCGACAAGGAGACAGAGGGTCAGGAATGTGTCCCATCTCAGCTTTGCCGTGTTTCAGCTGCTGCTAGGACACTGTGGGATATTAGTTTTTTATTTTAACACTCCTCCAAGTCTATACCCATGGCTCTTCTGTGTCCATGGAACATGCAGCAGCTATGGAACAAATTCATCTTCCCAGACTCATCAGGCTGAAATTTCTAATAACTGCTATTAAAGTTTTGTTTTCTTAAGATAATGTTGGAATTCCACAGCCACCCTTTGGGCTCAATTAATATTTTCTGCACTTGGAATCAGGGACTCTGGCTGCTAGACGTGGGCTCTGTCAGCAGAACAACTTCAAATGCATGAAACAATGGGTGGAGACTGTTCCCTCCTGTCCTCAACAATACAACAGCCAGAAGAAATAAGCCCCTCTGGGCTCAGGGAATAAGAATTGCTGCTGTACAGGAAGAGAACAAGACAAGTGTAAGTGGTTTGAATAGGACTTACATTAAATGGGATCCTGATCCTCAGCGTTGTGAGGCTGCACTGGTTTTGTTTTCTCTTGATGAATGAAGTTCTGTGTGAACACATATCAGCTTCTAGGTATTCCACATAATTATATTCCATGTAATGCAGCAACATTCTGCCACCATCCATGTGTGAATTCTGCTCTTCTTGAGTTATCTGTGGTGCTGAGTGATTTTTAGGGAAAAGAAAGGGGGGAGAGGGAGGTAAATGCCCATGGGTCCGTTCAAAGAGACAATTGTAGCAAGTAGAAGTCATTTTTTACTTCTTTATTTAAACTTCTGGGCACATGTCCTGCACAAAATTCACCTGAATTCTTTCATAGCTCCTGGTTCACCAAACTGCATTTTCCTTTCCCTCTAGTGACCCTCCCCAGCCCTCTGAGGGTCAGTGACTGCCTTTGCAGCATGACTCAAATGATGAAGTACGGCCACAAGAGACCCAATTTCACTGCTCTCTCAGGATTCTGTCCCCCTCAGAGCTATGCTGGGGTACCAGAGCAAGGGAAGAAGCACCAGCAGCTCACCTCCCAGCCAGGGCAAGGGCTGCCAGACAAGAAGGAAAAGAAATCCCTCCCTCCCTCCCTTCAAACTTGAGTGCCTTTGGTTTCTGGACCACAGCTACCAAAAATAGTCTCTGTGACTCCTAAACAACAGCAGACAAAACAAATGGGAAACTGTTATTGTTGCTAATAGGTGGGAGGGAAAAGAGTCACTCACTGCTCTTTATTTTTACTTATTATTGCTGATTTTTTTTTTCCTTTTTATTTCACTAACAAATGCAGAAAATGAACATCTGCTTGGAGAAGGAGCATGTTTAAGTAGCTCCTCTTGTTCAGGATTTTTGTTAAAGTTGCCCTTCTCAGAGCCATAAACCTAAATACATGGCCTCTCCTGGTACTCTTCCTTGGAAGAAGACATAATTTATAGCTGATCAGACAAAAGAAACCCCACAGTTTTCTCATCTAATAACATTAGAATTTTGGAAGTTTTTATCTTCTTTATTCAGGCAGGAAAGTTTGAATTTCACAGTCCCCCCCAAAAAAAAGCTGAAAAAAAACTTTGCAGGTGAGTAGCAGCATATGTATTGTTCACCACCCTTTTAACTTCAACCATACTTCCCCTGCTATGTTTTCAAACAAAAACAATGACTAAATGCAATGTCTCATCAATTTTAATTTTTTTCTCCCCTTCAAAACATTTTGTGCATATTCATCCAAGCTGAACTACTCCCAAAAGAGAATCTCCATTTCCACATATCAAATGATCTTTCCTAAACCCACCACTGCTTTATTGATGTAGACAACACTCCATACCCTTCTTGTCAGCACAGACCAATGCCCAGCTCAGTCTTCCCCATCCTAACCCTGCATTTGTGAACCATCTGCAGGGAGAGGAAGCGGGAAGAGTGAGCACAGCTGTCAAGAGATTTTGTGTTCCCCTCTCCTTAGCTACACAATGTTCACCCCAAATCTCAGAATCAGCTTTTGTACGCACAGGACAATTCATTCCTTGCTTGTATCATCCTCTCTGGAGCAGGGATGCTGAGTGAGACACGGACACCAGGATTAGAATAGCTGTTGAATAACCTAAAGTGCTTAAGTGGAGTGAGGAATGACTCCTGCAGTCAGAGAGACTCCAATAAAGTGTTAATTTCAGTAAATTGCAAGCCCCTTGAATGGATAAGGATTGTTCATCACAGTCTCACAAGAACAGGGTTGGATAGGTAGAGTGCAATACATATGCAAAGACTTTATCTCTCCTTACTTTGATAATACACTCATTGTCTGTGATGGAGATCCCATAACTTCCCACAGGAAAAGTCAAAAGCTGTGTTCTGGAGGGGAGCACTCCAATTAGAGTTGGAAATTTTCCGACCTGACTTTTTCCTTTAGAAAGATATCGATTCCATGAGATCAGCAGGGTCCCTCAGAACATTTTGATTTCATCAAATGCTTTGAAGAAAAGCAGCTGCCTGGTTCCAGGCCAGTGTTCCAGCTGGCCCAGCAGCCCACCCAACAGACAGCCAGGACAGGAGCCACGAGATTCGGGGCTTCTCTGTTCTGCCCACAGACACTCTGGAGATCTGCAGCCTAAATCCCTTGTTTGCACAGCAAAAACCACCCAGATACCTGTGGCCAGGGCTGAGGGGCCTCGTGCTGCATCAGTGTTGTTTTGAAAACAGGTGGAAGGAAACGTTCCGTCCATGAGAAATTGCAAAGGTTTGTGCCAACACAGAGCTGTTTCTTTTTTTTGAATTTCCCACAGGCCAGACACAATCAATGCCATCTGACTCTGTACCACCAGATGCAGCTGTCACTGGGTTTGGGTTGGGAGATATAAATACATTAAATTTATAGGAGGTAATTGGCATCACATTTACAAAAGTCTCCAAGTGTCCTGTAAAATGCAGGAGAGAGACACACATGGACATGTAAAGCCAAAGTCTAATTGAGCAGGATTCCTCTTTAATACACACCAAGCGAACAAAGATGATACTAAAAAACAAAGAGAGAATTACTCAGAATTGTTTATTTAATAAACCTTAGAGAGAGAGAACCATCTTGCTCAAAAGAATAGGAGTGAATTATTAGCAGCATAAAAGTCATCCAGGAAAATGTCTTGGCTGAGCCTGTAGTTTTTTGAGCTGCGCTTCAGGCCCTTCAAAGAGGAATCCCAGGAGTGCTGAGCAAAGGCTGTAATGAAATCTGAGCAAGTGGAAACCTTCTATCAGAGAGTCTAGAGTAGCTCAGAAGTAAAAGGACACAGAAATACACATATTTCTCCTGTTCTTCCAGCTGCAGTAGTTACTGGGCAGTAAATGATGGCATAATTAACAAAATGTAAATGGGGTTCAGTGCGAGAAAGTAATTGCCACTTCACCTAAGGCAGGCTTTAAATTATATACTTTCTGGTAAATGGGAGCAGGAATCCGGGCTCCTCCATGACCTGAAGAGAATCAAGGAGGCCTTTTGCCCCCACAGCTCACTCTCAGGGATATGTATCACCTTTGCTATTCTCCTGCTTAAGAGAACAGAAAGTATCAAAGAAAAAAGAAAAAACCTGCAGCTTTTTTCCTACCAGGTTTTTAAATAGAGGCATAGAACCATTAAGGTTGGGAAGATCAAATACTTGCAAGGTGAGGGAAAGATTTGTAATAGAAAGTGCTCATTGCCATGAAAAGCTATAAGCAAGGAACACGGCTGGGAAATTCAGGATGTTACCAGTGGATCATCCCAGCCTACAAACCCTCCAGCAAGATGTAAGGACCAGCATTACAGAAAAACAGGACTAAAAGGCTCATCTTTTGAAGGGCTAAAGCCAAGGTAACTGAGAGCAACTCTTATGCTGTAACTGTTAAAGATACAAATCCAACACAGCTGCACTGTGCTATAGAAATCACACACAACCACCCCCATAATAGGGCTCAGCTGTAGATTCCTGCTAAATTATTGAAATAGATTAAAGATATCTAAAAGAGAGATTCCTCTATAAAATACTTGGTTTGAATGCCACCAAAGAGGGATCTCAAGCAAAGAAGCCCCTGGGCACTCTTATCCTCACAACCGAATTTGTCCAGCTCTTCCACGATGGTTTTGACCAGAGGTGATAATTGAGTCTGGGGTCTTCCCATCCTTCACTGGGCCCTTCCACTGTCTCTGTTTGGGTGGTTTGTTCTTTTACCTCTAAGGTGGCAGCTTCCCCTAATGAATGTGGCTTCCACATGCTTGAGTGGCTCTGAGGCCTTTTTATTGACAAGGTAAAAGTTCACCATCACAGTGAAAGTTCACTGCCTGCAGCCCAAGGCTTGGGCAAAGTTAGCTCCTGCTGGTGAGCAACTTATGCTGAACAGGTTCCACATAAGTGCTAAAAATGTTATCTATAAGTGCAAACCAAGTCCTACCTAACTAGTGCACCAAAATCACAAACAACTGAATAAAACACTGACAGACTTGGAAAACAAATTGCCCCAAAACTGAGGCCACAAGAAAGGCAGAGACCAGAAATGGCTGTGTTGAAAAGAAAGCCTGTGAATTAATCATGTAAGCATACTAGAACATTATTAGTTTTGAACACTGAAGGTGAAAGAACATTTGTTCACCAAAGGTCATTCTCCCAGCTCAGGGGGGGAGTTTTAAAGAACACATGTTGGAAAATTTGCCTCAGTATTCATGTTATTTCACCCCTGGGCATCATTTGCAGTGTAAAGAAATTAGTCTGGTAGCCAATGAGCATCCTGGTGTTGAAACCCTCCAGGAACAGTCAGCATCACTTAAAGTAACAATACCTCACTGCTGGTTCTCACAAGTATTTACTCCTTATTAAAAAAAAATAAAATTATCCCAGGCAGGAGATTGAACAAACCAGACTGATATAAAAACTACAGATCTGCTGCCAGCAGCAGAAAGGGAGCTGCAACTGTGAATCTCAAAGCCGTCACCTTTGGAAAGGGGAGAAAATTAATGACAGCGTTGTTTTAATGGGTGGAGGAGAGTGTGAGCACACGTCTGGGAAACAGGCCTTTCTGAAAGAAGCTGTCACTGTGAGCGGGGCATCCCGCACCCAGCTGGAGTTTCACAAGGATTTCTGTGGAGGAAACACCGTCAGAGTGGCTGTGACAAAGGACATGGTGAAGCAGCTACAGAGAAAGTCTGACTGCCATCCAACCGCATGTCACTGTTTCCCTGACTGTCAGTTTCGAAGGAAAGTTAACATAAAGTAGCTTTTTCCCCGTTTAGTTTTCTCTAACGGAGGCAATAGTAATCTCCTTGGAATTTGGTGCCTCTCCAATGTTTATCACACCATTTATCATCCAGATTTCCAACTTGCAGAGATGTATAATATGAAGCACAACTGTTAAATCATGTTACACTTCTGGCAAGAGATACCATTTATCGTACATGAAAGGAGTCCAGGGGCTGATTTATTCAAATGGTTACATTAGTTACTTAATCTGACCGAAAAGGCAACAAAAAAAATGCTTTAAACTCTGATAAGGCACACTGCACGAGTGTTCGTAATGCGAATACATACTGAAAGTTATTTTTAAAACTAACATACTGTACTACTGTGGAGCATGTTTTTCCAAATGTACACTCCATATACTTGGGAGTTTTGCCACTCTAATTTTATGGAGCATCCTTTACCATCCCAAAAGGACAGTTTCTAATTCCCCTTTTGCAGAACCAGAATTTTTAAGAAAAACTCACCCAAGGATCCACCAAAATAATGCACACTGACAGCCTGGCTGGCCCATGCTGAGTTTTCCACACTTCCAGCTTCTGGAAGATGCCTTGAAGGTTTCCCTGCAGAAGTTGGACGCACACACTGTATATACTGTAATATATGCAAATTAATGTGCATACTCTATGTACATTAATATATGCAGTCACTTGCATATCTGAACATAGGAAAGAACAATATAGTGACTGTCAGAAATCCTGTATTGGTCTCATCACAGACAACACTGAGCACTTAGTGCTGTGCAGCCACTCCTCTGTGTAAAGGAGGAGCATCTTCCCCTGTTCCCCACAGGAACAACTCAGTGGCTGCAAGCACATCTTAGGTATTTTGTGGGATCATTACACTATTAACAGAAATAACTCTAATTTTTTTCTTCGTAGTACAGCAGCCTGCCAGGTGCCCTGCAGTTTTGCCTGGTAACTAGTTAAGGACTTTAATAGTTGGACTGCCCCAGAGCAGGATTTCCAGCACTAAAATAGAAAAGAAGTCTCCAAGTCAGAGCTATTTAAACTGCAGGTTCCCAGAACTTGTAGTCCCTGGAAGAAGAAAAAAGAACAAAAACATCAACTTAAGCATTCACTGGTGGCATGGGGGTAGGGGAGGGAGAAACAAGTACCTGAGGAAGTCTGCTGACTCATTTTCACTGCCAGAGAAACCTCTTTCACCACCTCCACAAACCTCTCCAGCCTTCGTGTGTCCCTGTGGCCAGACTGTTCACACGTGGTCAGTGGAAGCAGTGAGAGGTCAGCACTGAGAGACATCACAAACTAGGAAACACAAAACTAGGATATGAAGTGTGTGGTGTGGAAGAGGGGTTGCCTTGGAGATGGTCCTGGGTGCGCAGCAGGGATGGGGAGGGACTGGCAGGGAATTCAGCTGGACCAGGGGCTCCATGCAGAACAAGGGCTTTTTCAGAGTGCAGGCCACATCAAGTAGACAAAGGAGCCTGCATCCTTCAGGAAGATGCTTCCTGCAACCCAGCAGCAGAAGAAACAATAAAAAACACCAAAATGAGGGTGTAGCCCAGCTTGTTCTAACAAGAAGTGTAACAATTTAGAATTCTTGTTCTAACAGCCCAAAGGTTGAGGAAAGAGGTGCAGCCACGCAGATAAACGTGGAGCTGGTGAGACCATGACACAAGATAACCAAGCTGGTAGGACCACAGCTGAGGCTGTGTGAAGGACAAGCTGGGATCAGTGATTGACAGCTCCTTCAAAGGATGAATGATGATGATGATGTTTGTGTGTCTGTTTCATCAAGAGGACAAGGGGAAAGGGCCTCAAACTGTGCCAGGGAAGGTTCAGGTTGGGCATCAGGAGGAATTTCTTCACTGAAAGGGTAGTCAGGCATTGGAAGGGGCTGCCCAGGGAGGTGATGGCAATAAAAAAGTGTTCAAGGAATGACTGCACATGGCTCTGGGCTGGGTGATGAGGTGAGGATCTCTCAAAGGTTGGACTCGATGATCTTGGAGGTCTTTCCCAAACTCAGTGATTCTGTGTTTCTGTTTTCAGAGCATCTTTCACCAATAGAAGAGCTCTGAAGCTCACAGGCTTCTGTGTGTAGTTGAGGTCTGGGTGAGTCCTTACTAAAGTCAGGACTACCCAAGCTTCTGCTCCTCAGCCCTGTGATGTGGTAGAGGAGCTGAAAACAACACCCAAATTTCTACACGGTAGGTAATGTTGAGTGCCACAGAGACACAAAGAGGAGAGAATCCATTTAAGAATGACAACAAAAAAGTAGCCCATGGTAACCACTAAGCAATAAAACTGTCAAGATGTTGGAAAATAGCGAATGCTGCAGTTTCTCTCACCATACCCAGTAGCTGTTATGCCTTACAACACTTCACGGCACAACCACAATTCCCCTATTATTATAATGAAAGGTATAGCAGGAATTACAAAAGTTTAGGAACCACACAGCACCATTTGCTGAGCAGCAGATGCATTTTTACTCCGGATCTACCATTTTCACTGCTGTAGTTATCAAATAGTCACCTCTGCAATAAAACACTTCATGGTAGCTGCAGCAAGCAGCTGAGGGGAAAGAATTATACAGTCAGGAAATGGGCAATAATCACTGAGGCAGCAGAGGAACCAGATGTTAATATGGGATTGTAAACCTGCTAAAAAAAATACCCATAGTCAGCTCTCTGATGCGAGGCCTGTCTATGCCAGAAGGAGGTGAACAGGATCACTGCATGGATTGCAGGCAAACAGAACATGGCTGGGGTATAAAGCACATTTTTCTCTGATATAGCTGTGGGGTAGTGCGTGTGTTGAGAGGTTATCCAAGCCTTGCTGCCAGTCTGGAGGAGCTCAGTGCAGGCTGTGCTGGGATGTTCCTTCACTCTTTGCTGCAAACTAAAGGCTGGAATTGAGCCTCAGGAGTTAGGAGAACAGCAGACAGCCCTCAGTCTGCAAGTTCTGAGCTTTTCCTGGGTTGGGTTTCTCAAGGGAAGTGCCATGAGGGGAGCTGCTGACTAAAGTTTATTCAGTTGATGCCTTTTCCTGATCTTAAAATCAAGAGGCATACACGGTTAGAAAGAGAAAAGGGATTTTACCTTGGTATTTATTTGAAGGATCCTTAGGTGCACACGTCCAGGTCAAACGCACCGAAATGCACCCCGCCAAATGCCCACCCCAAAGGAGTGGGTATAACATTATAGGTGTTACTAATTAGCAGATCTATCAAAGACTCCCCAATGAGAGGCTCAAGTGAGCCCCCTTCTCTAAGGAACCTTCCCCTGGATGGTTCTATCTTGGTTTACAGAATGTGTTCTGGAGAGGACCTTGGGCTCTGGGGCACACTGATCCCTGGCTATGAAGCTTCTAAAATGTTGAGTCTCTCAGCTTGACAAACAAGGCCAAGAATGTAGGCAAAAAGCACTGGGAATACAGAAGTTGTAAAAAGGGATAACAGGGGGATAAAAGAAAAGGCAAAAAAATCTTCATGGCATCACAGTGGCACTTATCACTGAATCATGGAATCATTAAGGCTGGAAAAGACCTCCAAGATCAAGAAATCCAAGCTTCACCTGAGCACCCCCACATCCACTAAACCGTATTGGCACATCTGCTCATTTTTTAACACTTTCAGGGACAGTGGCTCCACCACTTCCCTGGGCAGCCTGTTGCAGAGTGACTTGAAGTCATTCTGAATTGCTTTTGCAATCATTACTTTGATATTTGATGCATAAATGGGGGGGAAAAAAAGTCCAGAAAAATAATCACACCTCTTTTATATTTTTGTATTTGTTGTCTTATATTTGCATTCACTTATTTTCTGAAACAACTCCAAAATAAATCAGAAGTACATATTATTAAAAGTAAAACCAAGGTTGCTAGAGGCAATGGAAAAAAAGAAAAGCAGGGTAGCTGGAAAATCTTTAAATGGTGTCTTGGGAGTAGAAGGATGGACAAGAACAACACACTTTTAAAAGAAAAAGTGCAAAACCCATGCAAAAGGCAGAGTCTGTAAGTCCCATTCTCTGTCCTATGAATTGTTAACCTTGGCAGTGAGCAGCTGACTCACTGTACATTGGATCCCGACCAAGTAAAATAATAAGCAGGGTTTCAATCAAACCCTACATGCTAATAATGCTGAACCAAATACTGAGAGAGATGTACAAACATAATCTATCATTGTGCAACCTCCTTTCCTTCCTTTTTTTTCTTTTTTTTTTTTTTGCTTTTCCTTAAGGTGAATTTAATGCTTATGAATGCTTCCAGATTTATGACCCCAGACTGCAGTTTTCTGGCTTTTCCCCATACAGGAACAGAGAAAGCATCCAGCATTTAACTAATCAGAGTGTAACATCCACCAGTGTGGCTGGAAAACAGCACAAAGAGCTGCCCAAAGGCCCACAAACCCAGAATCCTGTGTACTCTGAAATCACTCTGCTCCTCCTGCATCACCAGCTCAGGAACAGTTGGAAGAAATTGTGGTTCATTATTGGAAAAGAAATGCTGTCGCTTATGGCACTTCAGAGCTGAAACAGTTGTTGTGGTTGAACGTATTTTCAAAAAGAAAATTAAAACTTTGGTTGTTGGCATGTAGAAAAAGAGGCTGAATAAAGCACTGAGGTTTTTCCTGCTGATTAATAGCCAGAGGAAAGAACTTAGTTGAAACCACACATGTTCACAAGATGATCCCTGTCTTCAGAATTAACATTACTCGACCAATAAAAATCTAATGTGACGTTTTGGCCCAGCCGTGAAATGAGAGAGGCTCTTGATCAATGATACCATAATCTAAAATAAAGTACATCTTCAGTGGCTGTTCAGATCAGAAAGAAACCAGAAGCTGTGAAAAAAAAGACCAGAGAGTGGTGAATGAAGCAAAAGCACCATGAAGAATAATGTTCCTTCCTGGCAAAAGAAATTCACAATCACCTTCTGCAGAGGGAACTCTGTGAGGAGCCGTGGTCCTTCACCAAAAAAACCTAGGGCAGGGCACACAGGAGTGAAAAGGGGGTGCTATAGTTTTAAATAAGGAAAGTGAAACACAAATAAAAATAATGCTTTTTACTGTGAGGAAGGAAAAAAGATCTCCAAATAATGCATCAGGAAAATAACAGAATATAATATGAGAATAAACACCCATGGGGGCACTGCAGGTACAACTCTGGATAAAAGTAGATAGGGTTTGCCTAGAGCTGGTCTTTATAGATGGAATCACAGAACCACAGAATATCCTGAGCTGGGAGGGGTGCACAAGGATCCCTGAAGTCCAGCTCCTGGCCCTGCACGGGACACCCCAAGAACCAGACCGTGAGACTGATGAGGTTGTGATAAACTTATGATAGGCACTGAGGGCTGAAGGGGCTTAGAAAGGTCCTATGAGCAAGGAAAAGAGTATATTTCAGATACTAAGGAAACATAAAGGGCACAACAGAACTTCTCAACCTCCTGAAAACAGAAGGTGATGCTTCCTGGCATCGCAGTGCCTCTGCTGAGAATTCGAAAAATTTGTCAGTTTGTCTGTGCAGTGTGGTCGGACACATGATGCACTGAAGGATCCCATTTTTCAGGTATTAGATAGTTTCTGGTATCCATACAGTCAGCAGGGAATCCAATCACGTGTACACGCTGCCAGTGGTGTGGACTGGAAATATCTCTCTGGTAGCCCACTCCTTGTGCAGCTCCTCAGCCAGATCTTGGTGCTTGAACCGTGAGTGATGCTGCCCAAAGCAGTGAACCCCAGAGCCATGTCAGTGTCCACCATGGCAAATCCTACACCCCTGCTGCGTCTCTGCCTTCCTTTGATGCTGCTCCAAACAGCCAGTGCGTGTAAGCTCATCGTTCTTTCAGCTGTAGGGCCTGAAAATTGCAGGAATGAGCCACTATTACAGTAATTATGAAGAGCATTTTGGAAATTATCTTCCTTTTGATACAGGCCCTCTCCTGCTGTGCTTCAGAGGATGCACAATTGCTGAACCCAGAAGGGTAAATCATCTTAAGGAATAAATGACAGCTCGTTCTTTGAAAGAAGAGACAGCTAGTTTCAGCACACTGCTAATCTTTGTGATTTCATGTTACAGCTTTCATTTAAGGCAGGCTATAAAATAGACATCTGAAGAATTATGAAAGAAATTATTCTTTTCATAGCTTTAAAATTTCAAAAGAATTTGCAGTGATTCTGTAAAACATTTGTTCTGCAGCTTTT
Source organism: Coloeus monedula (assembly GCF_965178545.1). Taxonomy (NCBI): domain Eukaryota; kingdom Metazoa; phylum Chordata; class Aves; order Passeriformes; family Corvidae; genus Coloeus; species Coloeus monedula. Next base: position 1,231,357 of record NC_138822.1, on the reverse strand, counting down.
CAGAGACGAGAAGCCAAACCAACCTCATTACGGACAAAATTATGTAAGTGTGGCACTTAAACCTGTGTTTGGAACTCCAAATAAAAAGTGCATGATGGTGACCTCCAAATAACCCCTGACTTAAATGCAATCCTTAGTCTCAGCTGCTTTAATAGCTCCATAACTCCAGCACAGCCAAGTTTTCCTCCTGGAGTTTCGTGATGATGTTCATTTATTCTGGGGAAATAAGCAAGACATCTACAATGACATCATAATTTTCCCAGTGCTGTGCTCTTTGGAGAGTGTCCTAGCAGCTATAGCTGGATGTAACAAACTTAAATGAAACTCTGACATCGCTCGTTAGGGAGAAACAGATTTGGTGCTTTTGGTTTATAAGTTGTTTGTTACATTTCCCAAAGACAAATCACCAAATATAAAACCAGGGCTAGCAAACAACGGTGGGGAAAGTAGGAAGAGAAGTCCCAAAACTTATCTCACAGCAGGCAATTTGTCTTGTAGGATGTGCTAGTCATCATTTGACAGATAAATTGAAAAGCAGATAAATTGGCAGATAAATTGAAGATGAGTCTTTCCCTTGAGTAAGTTAGTGGCCCAGTTGCTATTTTACAGGTTCAGGACGTTCCACTTGATGTCTAATGCTGAGCACAATTTCTTTGTCAATTTATTTCAAAAAGTGTCCAGTTGACGAACCTGAAGAGCCTCCTCTAATATTTTCCAGCAGTTTTTGAGGTCACTTTGACTTTTTTAGGGCTTTGCATCTCCCAGCAGTACAGGGACACTGTGAAACCTTCTCCAGCTGAGATGTCCAACAAGTGTGCCCAGAAAAATGAGGAGAGATTCCTCCTGACCCCTTAATTTCCTCCATGAAATCAATGATCTCTCATTTCTTACCTTAAAAACCCAGCTAAAATTCCTTCAGAAGGCAGCGGTATTATCTTACCACTGCCACCTGTATTGGGCTGCCCCTAGAAATGGAGTCATGAAGCTCAGGGTATATTATATTATATTACATTATAATATATTATATTATATTATTTGTATTTTATTTTTATATATATACACATATATATATACACATATAATATGTGCTATATTATATCACTTTAATTTTTATAGCTATTAGATTTTTTATTTCCTTTTTTTTTTAAAGAGAAAAGCTCTTGGAATGATCTTGCAATGAATGGTCATTGCAAAATCAGTTGCCCACTGCCTAGTGCTATAAGGGACTGGGGCTTCTGCAGAGACCAGCATTGCATTTACATGAAATTATCCCAGCAGGGCAGAGACAGCGAGAAAATGGAGCGCCTAAGACAAAGGAAAAGCGGAAAACAAATTTAATGGTGGCATCTAGCCTTGAGAGGGAGGAAATCCAGAGCTAAAGATCACAGGTTTGGATCTCTGAGCCAAGAAATTTCCTGTTTCTACTGGGTTTGGGCTAGGACTTGGAGATAATGAGGATTACCTGACTGCTGGCTTTCTTGTGTAAAGCAACCTGCCAGTTCCCAAATATCAGCCACCCATATACCCACAAGTAAACCTTCACCTTACATCTGAAAAAGCAGGACCCATGTGTGACACTTTTCCTGGTGCCATTGTTAATTTAAAAATAAGTACTATTTACATCTTCATAAAGAGCAGCTAGGAAGTCAGTGCTTGTGCCCAGAAGCCTACCAGTCAAAAAAAAAATCCCCATTTCGTTAACAGGAGTATAAAGCCAACTTCTCCACACCAAAAACTGAGTTTAAAAGAAGTTCGTGGGGTAATTCAGGAAGGCAGAAGAACACAATGAGAAGGCCAACAATAAAGCAGCAGCACCTCCTAGGCAAGTCTCCTGTGACCCAAAGCAAACTCAAAGATACCAGGCAAGAGTGGCCCCTCCACCCCATGAGGTTGTTCTTTCCCCTTATTCCACCAAAAGAGATGCTGGGTCCCCTTTTCTCTCGGACTTCAGCTTGCTGGACTCAGATAAAAGCACAGTGGCGACAACAAACGTAGTAGCAAGCAGAGTCTGGAAATGTTGTTTATTCTGAAGCAAGCAGAACCCAAAACTTCTCAAAACATTCAGGGGAAGCAACGGATATATGTCCTGGAAAAGCAAGTGCAAAGCCTGGGGGTGGACACTCCTGCCACCCTTTTCCTCTCAGCAGAGGCACACACAGCCCTCCTGAGGCTGAGAGCCTCATCAGGAGGAGACAACAGAGCAGAGCTGAGAGTGAAACACCTCCCTGGCTCCTGCAATAATCCCAGAACCTGTTCTGAGCACAACTGTCAGCAGAACTGGTGCTTTCTCCCCTTACAACACTTTCCTCCTGATACAGGCAACCTTTTACACAGGTAACCTTCCTTCCTCAGATGTAGGAACCCAGAGTGCCCAGAATATTTCTCTGCCTGTTTTTAAGGGTTCTTACCCCCCTGAACAACACTGTTTTAAACTCCAACCTTGGAAAAAATTACCAACGGTCAGACAAGAACTAGAAAATACAGTGGTGTGAATTAGGTGATAGACTACGATGTAAGACTGTCACAGGGTGAAAATTTAGAGGTTTTAGGCTTCTCTTTGTAGTAAATAGATAAGAGTAAAAAATATCAAAATGGAGGATTGTTGTTGTTCTCTAGAAGACCTTCTTCTCCTTCTTCTACCACTCCATGTTCTGCACTCAAAGTAGTTTGGGATGATTGGATAGAGAATTCTGCAGTTCCTGCCCGTGTTACTGAATAACTGGTAGGAAAGTCAAAATAATGTACGTTCTTAGTAACTATTGGTTAAAATATCTTTCAAAGGCCGTGTAAATCTTGACAATTAGACTTCACTCCTGCTTTCAGTGCTCTATGCTGTACCTGGGTCACGCTAGTGGCTCTGTTCCTCTGATAAGACTTCATAAACAACTATCTGGAAGCATTGAAACTCCAGGAAAAGTTTCAGTTTATCTCTGAAACTCCTTGCAAGGACTTTTAGAAAATTCTCTCCCATCAGGAGAGACTTGATTTACAGCACGGTAAAGTGTCACTCAGATGTCCAGTGATTCCTTTCACTGCTTTCTGTAAATATTTAATCCTAATTTCATAACAGACTCTTTCCTTTAAGCAATATCATAGAACCATAGGATGCATGCTAACAGTTCCTGAAGTTCATCAGGTTTTTTTACCACTCACGTTTTACCATTTATATTTATATTCCAGTTTTTTCTCTTTCTTTACCATTTTCCCCAGTGTTACACGAAATTAATTTCTCCTTATTTTCAACTTTCTTTTACATTTCAAAGAAGCAAAAAATTAGTAAGGGTTCATTCCCACCTAAGCTCCCAGCTACCTCCTGTAACCCTATTTTGTTGAATGTCACTTGAGGAACTAGAGAGATCAGCAGATTAGGCAGTCATTCAGGGATCAAATCAGAAGGCTTATAAACTGCTCCTCCTGACATCCAAATGAACCTGTTACTCAACTTTTCTGACAAAGGGAGATTTTATCTCACTTAAATCAAGGGAAAAGAGCAATAGGGCAGAGTAATTATGTCGACTACTCTTTCCAAGCAGCATTACAATGAATTTGTCTTCTGCTGTTGTTCTTGTGACTCATTCTTGGGATATTTGAACCAAAACAGTGTTGACCTGCATCAAGAGAATCAGCAATTAGAAACAACAACAAGCACATTGCAACTCTGGCAATTACTAAGAAAGGCACAGTTTTTTACTTTGAAGTAAAAATTCTGCACGTTTATAATCTGCTGTACAAAAATAAAAAGCAAACAAACACAGGAAGTAACAGAATAACAGACAGAGAGCATGTGCAAATGCTCAGATGAAATTTACCAAGCAGACAAAATTAATTAGGTACACAAACATTGTTGAACTAATATTTTGGTTTATCAAGCCAGGAAGACAACAGCAATACATGTGCACAATTTGAAAAAAAAAAAAAGTTATTACTATAATTATTCTATTCCTCTGTTTCCTGGGCCTTGTGCTTTAACGAGGAATTATGCATTACCTGAAAATAACAGATAAAGAAAACTTTGAGGAAAAGGTGATAGATTTGAAGGATAAGCCTGAGCTTAGGGAGCACTGCGTATACCACAGCACCAGAAGATAAAGATGGGAATGGCAGATAATGCCCAGCATAGGACATTGTGTTCCTCACTCCCTGTTTTGCACCAACGATTCAGCCACTTGCAAAAATTGAGGTGGTCGAGGCAAGGAGGTGTCCCAGAGGCAGAATTTCCTGACCTTGGGTCAGGGAAAAACCCTATCACACAATGTTTCTGAATGGCTGCCATAACTCAGTAAGGATCAAAACGTTTCCTGATGTTAAAACATAAAGGGGAGAGTGGTAAAAATGAGAAAAATAGGGAAAGAAAAACACTCCTGGCACATGGTAGGTATCAGAAGAGAACCAGCAGTTTCTTGCAGCCAGCAGGACCTGGCACGAGTGCCAAATTTTACCTCGTCTAGTTTTTGGGAGAATTTTGAAGAACCTCCTGCAGAGAGAGCTCCAGGTGATTTATCTCATCTCACTCACGTGCTCTGAGGTTTTGAGTATCTGTTTTCAATCAACTCACCAGCACTGCACCTGGAGGGGTCTCATCCCTGCTCATCAGTGGTTTGGGAGTGAGAGAGTAGTCCTGCTTAAGGTTTTATTTTGCACACTTCAGAGCAGGGCACTGAGTCTGGCTTGTGTTGGTGCTAGGGAAAGGGGACAGACTGAACCAGAACCGAAGTAAGGGTGCAGAATGCCCGTGTTTCAGGGAATAAAGCACTCCCAAATTCATCTTATAATGCTGTGATATCCTTTCACAGACCCCATCCCGACTCAGGTCGCTCACACACAGCACAAAGCTATCACTCCATCAGGGAACACCCTCCATTATAAATAACCTCCTACTTCAAAGGCTAACAAATTACTTTGATGCACTTTTAAAGTCCATTCTCCAGCCTTCTTGCCTGATGGGAAATCATTAAATGGCTCAGAACACGTTGTTTGCATTTCCAGCTGCTGCCTCTGCGAGGAGGCACTGGCCCCTTTGCCCTCTGAGATACCACTGTCAGTAGCATCCACATCAAACAACCTCAGGGAAAACTAGAGGTCCAAACACTGCACGTGCCTGTATTTTTCCAGGGAAAGCTCGGATTAGGCCGTGGCGATCACCAAATCAAGGAAAAATCATGGCTAGGAGTCCTTTGTAATCAACCAAGCAAAAGTGTCACAAAAGCACAGTAACCAGCTATTAATCACATCTCTTTGATAACCCTGACCCTGCTAAAGCACAGCATCTGTCTTGTGTTTTTTGTGGCTGGAAGCCAAACCTGGGATCAGGAAACAACTATTTCACTGGTCAGATGTTAACATTGCACAGCATGTTGACTTTATAACCACCCTATGAGCTCAGAGAATTTAATGGAACTGTCTTTTATTTGGCCCTGTCCCATTTATTAATATTACCGGAGTGAGTAACTCATATGATCACACATGCACTTGAGAGAGACATGTCTAGACAGACCCAGAAGTGCCCACTCTCTCTTCCACAAATAGGCAAAACCTGAAGCTTACAGCAAGCAGAGCTGGAATAGCTGTTCGAGTTCACACTGGAAACACTCCCATCATTTACTGTCAAGGTGGATACATGTGAACAGTAGCAGGCAAGAGCTTTCAACCAAGGGCCAGATGGTAAAAATTAGTGGCATTTATGCCAACTGAATGATTAGGGAGAGAGAGAAGTGATGATCAAAGGAGTCCTATCACCAGAGGAAAAAAAAAAAACCTAAACAAAATTAATTATTGCAGTCCTTGAAAGTGGAATTAGCTAGCAACTAGTAAATCCATCTAGGCTCACAAAGCCACCTACCACTTCTTGATACCCCTGTGCCTGCTGTTTGGCCAGCCCTGGTCTGCATCCTTTATAACACAGCCAAGACCTGGTTGTCACGGAGGCTCAAAGCTTGTGCTCTACTGGCAGCTCCTCCTTCTCCTGTGTGGGATTAGTTCTTGCACCATTCTTGGTTTTTTTGGCATTTCATGTTGCAGGAACAAACTCTGCTTTGGGAGACCAGCATGGGCACGATGACAGCAGCTGTGGTGGGCTTAAATGGCCAAAGGAGACAAAGGGGAGCAAGGAAAGATGGGAAAGATGATGAATCGAAGCCCAGATAGATATCCCAGGTAGTATCTCTCACCCAGGGGATCTGTGGCTGCCACACCCCTGGCAGTGCCCAAGGCCAGGCTGGACATTGGGGCTGGGAGCAGCCTGGGACAGTGGGAGGCGTCTCTGCCCATGGCAGGGGGTGGAATGAGATGAGCTTTAATCCAAACCAGTCTATGATCCTGTGAGCCTGTGGTTTGATTCACCTCACACCATTAAATCTGGATGGAAACTGAGTTTGCTAAACAGAACTGCCCCCTTAAGTCAAGGGAAAAAGGTGAGTTCTTGCCCCAAAAGCAGCCCCTCTTACCTGCCTTCCAAGGGGTGATTTGCCATTTGTCTCCACTGACAAACAAGGAATCCAGGTATGTAGATGAGGTTCTCACCTTCCTTTTAAGATGGTTAAACTCCAGACATTAGAAATCTGTGCTTAAACAGAAAAAACTGAGTGAACCTTGGCTTCACTCTGAGCCTAAATAGACAGAAGTCAGGGCCTAGACATTTCCAGGCTCACTGTACCATGTATTTTGAGCATTTTCATTTATTTCACATGAGATTTAGTTATTCATGCTCGAACATGCCTGTTAGAGTAAATTGGAGATCTGACAAAACAAACCCATCTTGCAAACACTTGAAGCACCGCCAGCTCTTACACCCATGATGCCTAATACAGGCTGCTAAACTTTCCCTGAATAGTCCTGTCTTTGTCTGTCAGAGACATTTCCCTGATTATCTTGTCTCTCCTTTCCATTCAGTAAACTTCACTACATCATTTAAATAACACAGGTGCAACCCTGAAATATGCATTGTTTTGAGCAGGGGAGAGGACCAAACACCTGGGAGCCCTGTGTTGCCAAAGTGCTCTGTGTAGTCACTCAAATGCACTTCCATATGGTGCTAATTCCCAGATCAGAATTACTCTCCCAAATCACAGTTATCCTCTTTTAAATATGCGAAACATTTAAGCATGTGATTAATTTGAAGCCTTTGCGGCTTTCTCCTGGGCTCCTGCTGGATGACAACTTTAGTTACTCGAGTGAGGAAATAAGTGATTCAGCAGCCTATTGGTTTGGGGCCTGCCTCTTCCCTCTAACTAGGGGATAAATCCACATGGAAAGGGAAAAGCTTCTTTGTTGGGGAGAGAAGGAAGGAAGGAAGGGAAGGAAGGGAAGGAGCTAAAGAGAGAAATAAAAAGATCAGGCAGAAGCTGATATCCCATACACACCACGAAGAAAAGAAAACAAACTCGGTCCATGACCTCAAGAGGTGCTTATGTCACTTGGCATTACAACGTTTTCTGTAGAATCTACCAACTGCCTCCTTTTGATGGTGTTTTCCAAACATTTAAGGTCCTGAAGGACCTAACAGAAACTAGAAGCCTCAAGGTAACCATTATTTTTATTTAAAACAATAGGGTTAAGAGCTTTTTTCCTCCCTCCTCCAGCTACACTCAGCTCCCCACACAGTACCCGCAGTGGGAGAAAGTGCTTGGAAAGCAAACACACGCCAGAAGGGTATTTAGATTGAATCTGCAGTGTGTAAGACCACAGCTCATGCAGTCTGTCAGCATCCACTCTGACAGCACTCAGGCACAGCACTCAGGTGTGCCCCTCACCTGCCACCCCTCCCAGGGACAGCCAGCCTGTCAGCAGAAGCTGTCTGGCAGGAGACTGGGAATGAGAAGGCAGCTGGGCTCTTTTTTTCATTTTTTTCCCTTTCTTTTCAGTTGAGACAGGGTTGTAATTATCCAGATGTTCATTGCTGGAATTTGTTGTGGGCTTTTCTCCTCCCTCAGCAGAACTAGGCTCCGAATTCCTCATAAACCCAAGTGGAAAAGGGGGTCTGGAGTGGAGGAACACACATACCAAAAAACCCCTCTGGCCACACCAAAGGATCCCACTTCAAAATCAGCAGGTTGCAATTAGCTGGAAGAAAATGAGGTAGGCAAAATGGATTATTTTAAGTGTATTTTTTATATCATTGATCTGTACAGAAAATCTTCAGTGTTTGTCTGACTCACAATAAAAGGAAGTACTGAAACACTGAAGACTTTTCTGAGGTTGAACAACCATCTCCTGGGTACGTGTAGTAGGGACAGAGATTTTAGGACAGCGAGGAAAGTGTCAGAGCTGGGGAGAACATAAATCCCAGCTTATAGAATCACAGATTCATTAAGGTTGGAAATGACCTCTAAGTTCACTGAGACCAACAAAGAACGAAAACGGGGCAGGAGGCCACTTGTGAAACCATAATGCGTGGCCTGTGCAATTAGCATGCTCTGTGCACAGAGCGTGTTTTAATGAGAACAGATCTTTAATTGAAACTGTCTTTACAAACAAGCTGACCATTTTCCTTTTGCCTCTCTCCTGTGTTTAAGCACAGGTGAGTGCAGATGATCAAGAGCCAGGGACTCCTCGATGCTGAGCTGCACTTGGAGCTAACACCTCCTAAATAACTGAGGGTAGAAGAAAAGCTGCTTGTACTCACAGTCCTGGAGGGCTGTCCCAGCCCTGCCCTGGCTGGGGACATTCTGTGCCCTTCCCCAGGTGTGTCACAGGGGCTGGGCCATGGGCACTGCCCAGGGACCCTCAGACCTTCCCCATGGCATTGGAAAAGCTGAGGAACAGGAACACCAGGGGCTTGGGTACCCCTCACACGCCGTTTTTGTGTAATTTGACTCCCTTATTTTGGGTGGGGTGCTCCTGAGCAAACAGGCAATCCCTGCTGGCCAGTGCAAGCAGAAGTGTGTTTTGGTGATACAGCAAGTCGTTGAAGTAAGTGAGGAGTTTCCTTACAAGAAAATCAGCTCAGGGTCAGTCTGACCTAAAGTAGATGGTTCCTCCTGTTTTTTAAAAGATGGAAAATTACCTTGTGGCCCTTGAAGTGCCTTTCCACAGCACAAGGCCTTGTATGTCCAATGTATCCTTTCAGCACACATATTTAAATGCTAATGGACAAGCAAAATGAACATAAGGGCTCCAAACCCTGCAATTCCTAGCTCACATCCATTTCCCCAAAGTCAACCCTCTTGACAGCTGCCTCAGCGGGCAACAAAACACATATAAATACAGACAGAGTTGATTTTGGGCTATCTCTGTTAGTATTTACATAGCCTGCCACCAGGTGTTTCAGCAGCACAGCTGCTTCCAGCTGATAACTCTCTGCCTGCAATCACAGCTGCACAGCTTTATATTGTGGGGAAATATGTATAATCATAACCATGATATGAGTGTCCTGCCTGGTTTATTAGTCTGGGTATCTCCAAGGGTCACTTGGACATTCCAGATGCACTGAGTACTCAAGAAAATCTGCGGGGACTTCAGGGACTACTGGATTTCGGAGGGGTCCTGTAATGTTTCCTAATAAAATTGCCAGTGTCCTCATTACAGGGATGCAACTGCAATAAAACCCAACCACGAGGCAGCGAGGAGTGACTGTCAATCCCTAATCACACACAGGGATGCAGATGAACAGGTAAATTAAAAGACAGGCAGATAGATACATACACACATATACACACAGAGAGAGATGCACAAGGAATTCCAAGAAAGGAGAACTTATAAGTGATCAGAAGCATCTAGCAGCCCACAGAAAGATTTCTTTTTCTTCCTCTCCCTCTCACAGGAGTCAAAACCTGTAGAACAACACTTCACCACCAGTGAAACAGAGTCTGGGTCCTTCTCTTGTCGTGTTGGTTCATCTGCAGGAGTCAGGGAATAAAGCCATGGGTGTGAAAAATGGATCCACTTCAGAGGTGTCCATTCCTTATCTTCAACCAGGTGGTTTTACCTGCCAGATCCAGGGCAGGTGAGATGATGTCATGAAGAAACTCTGCTTAACTGCTCCTGGAGGGCAGGGAGTCCCAAATCTGATGTGAGACTGCTAGGCTGATCCACAGCACAGCATGGCAAACCCTTGCATCTGTGCATCATCCCACCAGCTCCACTTTGGATGCCAAAGGACTGGATAAACGAACAAAATTTTTCCAAAAATGCCCCAGATTCTTTCTGCCTTCTTCCTCTTTTTGAAAAGGGTGGCAGCTGCCTGTGTGTGATCCCCAGTGAACAGTGCTTTGATGTGGAGCTCAGAAGACGTATCCTGGTGGTAATTCGTTTATACGGGAGCAGACAGTGAGCCTGGTGTGTTACGTACACATATTGTCTTCTCAGATGCTGACATTTCATCTTTTTTTCCCAATAAATCATCTTCTGAGCCAAACTGAGGATTTTCTTCTAAATAGCAGAGCTGACAATGATACATTTCAGCACAACTGGATTATGAAGCTGTCAGCCCCAGCTCTGCTCCCCAATCTCTATCCCTGTCAGCAGTGGCTGGCTGTGGAAATTTCAGCCTGGAAACCGCTCTGTTACTGAGCAGGTTTTTGCAAATCTGCAGAGGGAAAGGGAAGCAGGGAGAAGAGCATCCCCTCTTCTCTGTGGTCAGTCTTGAGGCACAGACCAAGGCAATCAGAGAAATGGAAATTACTAATTGCCTTCCACGACATAAATGATATTTTTGTGCACCTTGGCAGGCTGCGTGTTGGGTGGATGCTGATCCATCATTAATCATCACCAGATAAATTTAATCACATATCACCACCCTGTCCAGTGGGTGCTCTGTTTGCACTATGAAGGCAATGCTACTACTGTTGTATCTGCTTTTTTTAATTGCAGGGGAAGCCATAAAATCTTCTCTATGAGAGAAAAGCGTTCCTACAACTCCCCCCCAGCCAACCAACCCTTGTGCTACAGTCAAATCTCAGCCACCAACAGCCTGTGGAGCTCAAACCCCACCTCAAAAACTCAGCTGAACAACTGAAAAAGTGAAGGGTGGGAGGAGTGAACACAAACCCAGCCCATTCTCTGCAGCCACACGTGAACTCAGCCTGACACAAAACAGGGAGTGGGATTTCACCACAGCCCGGGCTGCACATAAACACGTCTGCTCAGTGAGTGTAATCCATGGGAGACTTCAAAACAAAGCAGGAGACAATACTCAAGCTATTTAAAAATCATTATTAAACGAGCTAGAATCCAATTAAACCATTGTTCCATTGAAGTAAAAATCCCAGAGAGGACAGTGCAGCCGGGAGCACACAGTAACATAGAAAGGCCCAGAAATTTCTGTGGTATAAGAGATCTGACAACCACCAAATGCTTCAAATGAGGATTCATGATCTGTTACACAGAACCAGGATGGGTGATTTGCTGAGTAAAATCTCTTATTATTTGCAAGACATTAGAGATTAATTTAAAACCTCAAGAGACTTTACAGTCTTGTCAGGAGCATCTGGCTCCAAATGTTCTTTTTACAGGCGTGACCTTTGATTTTCTCTCATTTTTTAGATGTAGGAGCATCCCTTGGCAGTGAGTCCACAGGCAGGACACGCTACTGGACAGAGTATTTATTTTCTGTGTGCAAAGTTAAAAATCCTGCAGCTTCAAAATTTAATGTCTTCCCTCTTGTGTGTTACAGGAATGAGAGAAAGGTGGCTCTCATCTCTTCTGAACATCCTTCTCCAAACTGGTGGACCTATTAAGACCTTTTACACTTTATTTATTCCTCTCCTTCTATCACCAGCTATCTCAACCTCTTCAGTCTCTCATCAGAGGGACAATTTTCCAAGTCCCCAAGTGTTCTTGTCACCTTATGCTCAACCACTTGTATAAAAGGTAGTCACTCATCCCAGAGCTGTGACCAGACTCTGACACAAGAAAAAAAATGCTGACAGGCTTTGTGAATCACATTTTTTTTAACTGTGTCCAGGTTTGCTTGCACCTCCTCCAGTAAATTTATTTGTCCTCTTCAGAAAATGTCAATTGTCTTTGTCAGTGTAAGTTTTTCCACTGCAATGAGCTGCAGGAATGCAAAGCTCCAGTATTTCTTTTTGTTAAGTTTGGGCATCTGATCCCTGGGAAAGAGCTCTGTTCATCTCTTTACATCAATACCATTCCATAGTTGTTTCATATTAATCCTTTCTTGGGGAAAAAAATGGATGCATTCTTCTCAATTATTCATGTGGGGCTAAAAATATGTCAGCATGTAAAAAATAATTACTCATTTCAGCAGGCTGTGTAGCAGGTGAAGTCCAGCTGGAAAAACTAAGCACATGTTACGTATCCGTGTAAAAAGAGCTTTTCCTTTATCATGGAATCATGGAATGGTTTGGGTTGGAAGGGACCCTAAAGATCAGCCAGTTCCCACTCCCTCACACTCCTCTTCACTGGATTAACTCCTTCTCTGAGCTTCCCCCTGCAGATTGACTGATACCCTCTCTCCTGAGCCCAAAGTGTGTGACCAAAAGGCAAAGCTACTCCAGAGAGAAGAAAAAGAAAAATGTTTTGTTCGCTCCTGCTGTGTAAGATGCTTTTGTAAGCCCCTCCATACAAGCACAGCACTTGTGGCTGGAAGAGGCTCTGTGTCCCCAGCCCACCCCCTGCTCCAAGGGCCTGTCACCACCACTAGACCAGCTCCAGAGTGGCTTTGCCCACCCACTTCTTGTCCATCCCCATGGAAGGAGATTCCTCTGGGTAGCCCAGCACAGTTCTGCAAGACCCTCCTGGAGAAGAAAGCCCTCCTGGACCCAGCCCAGTGCGTGGTGTTTGCTCCCTCTTGTCTTCTCTGCCAGGGCTGCACTTTCGGGTTCACCTTTAGGAAACACCTTCCAGTGACCATTTACACCTCAGTTTTCCCAGTAGGACCTGGACACCTCTTATCAGCTGATAGATGAGTGACCACCTCTGGTGTGGAGCTGACGTGAAGCCATCCAGAGTCACAGCTGCTGCCTTGACAACACCAATCATCACTCTGGTCGTTATTAATGAGACAAGTTGGGCTCATAATTGCAGCCTCTCCAGATGTGGCATCACTGCAGTCTCCAGTGCCATTTCTTCCTCCGTCAGCCAACAGCACAACAGCTCCTGAGCTAAAAGATTCAGAGCAGCTACGAAAACAGAATACTGACAAGTAAAAACACTAAAATAGATGTACAACCACACAGATGGATTTTCCCATGAAAGATGAAGCAGAAAAAAAAGATCTGGAAAAGGGTTTGGAAGAAAACTCGTGTGATTTTTTTTTTTTCCTTCAACCCCCCCCCCCACTCCCCGTTTTTCTAATGACAATAAATTTTCCACAGGATTCAACCATGTGAATAGTCTCTAGGCAAGCTCATCAAATAGAATAGTCCCTGAAGTCCTAAGGGAAAAAAATAGGAAGAAGACAAAACCTCTTAAAACTCAATGGGTAGCCATTATTACATTTTGCTTAGCGGCCAAAGCAGCTCCTAACAGGAAAAAAAAAATTTGCTTTTCATTCCTGGAGCCTGGAAGGAGCCATGCTCATGCATCTCTTGCTCCCTGCAGTCAGATCAGCGTGACATGTCTGTCTGTTTTGCCAGCCCTCCTGGCTCCACGGCAGATGCACAAACGATTCCTGCTCTGCCTTTTGCTGTTTTATGACACTGCATCTCATAAAGCCCCTCACTGACCTCCACCTCTCAAAAGGGAAACAAACCCACCAGTTCTCCTGCTTGGGTGATCCACCCTCCGTGGCTGGGGTGGCTCTCCAAAGCCACCAGTGCTGACCCAGCCGTGTCAGCAGCTGTCTGGGGTTTGGTGGGATCTGATGATCTCAAGCGCGGTCCTGTTTCGAGAGTTTCGGAGATGCCAAACGTTTCCCTTGTTCCCTGGCAGTTGTGGTTTATTGTTCCTGCATTAATGCGAGGTAAGCCCGGTTTTAAATGCCCCAAACACCCTAGATTTCAGTACTTTACCTACAGGTCCATGACACCACTACAACCACCTCCACGTTCCCTTTTTCACCCCATTCCTCTTAATTACACCCCAAATGCTGAGAACCATGGAAGATGACTTGACTTTAATCTCAGCTCTAGCAGTGGCTGGGGGAGAGGCAGAGCCAGCCAACATCAGCATGTATTTGGCAGATTTAAACTATTCTTGATGTCAGCTGGGTTTACCTCATCAGCAAAATAACACCCCACTTAAGGAATGATTGCTGTCCTCCTCTTTACTTAATCTCTTTTTTATTATTTTAGCATGAAAGTCAACTGCAGAAGAAAGCGTTTGAATGTGCTATTAAAGAAACTGCCTTCAATTTTCACTGCCACTCCTAGCCACCAAAGTGAAACAAAATGCCCAGTTCTGGTTTCATGTATATTTTTCATTTTCACAACTCAATTGCAGCATTTTTTACAATTTAACTTTCGTGACTCAATTGCAGCTTTTTTTTTTTTTTTTTTTTTTTTTTTTTTTTTTTTTTTTTTTCAATTTAGCTTGGAAGTGAAAAATTACTTCCAAGGTCACAAAAAGCCAGAAGGAAAAGTTCAAAGGACTGGGAGGACAGTACCTCTGATTGAAGAACTTATCATCACAGTCCCACTCCTACTAAAGAGCAGATGAAGAACACCAAGGTCACTCAGATAGAGGAGCATTAGGTGCAGCCTTTCCACCACCTTCCCCACAACCACCTTTTCCCCGTGTTCTGATAGTCCTCACTGCTGTAGCCATTTAGTTGCCAAAAGACAGAAATGTTGCTAACTATTAATCATAAGGATAGGAATTCATTGACATTTCCAACACATTTTAAATAGAAACAGAATATGGAAACAGATTTCGCTGTCAGTTACAATCTTTGAGTTCAGAGACAGTGAAACTACTGTCATCTATTTCAGCTTCAGCCCAAGCAGGAGCAGAAACTCATCCAAAATAATGTGCAAAGTCTTATTTTTGACGTTCCATATCGTCTTACTTCACCAGCAGTTTCGATCAAATTAATTCCGACTGGCACAAAACAAAAGAGAGGGACAACTACAGAAGTCATGCCACAAGAGAGAACCCATGAGCCTCAACACTTGTTATCTGCTGCTACTGTTACCCATAAATGGGCTTCTGTTCACTAAAGCTGTTGATAATCACACCAACATACACAATCATATGGAGTAAAGGAATTAATTAATTAACTCCTCTGCCCACCATTTACTTTATGTTGTCCTGCATTTGCTATCAACGTTCTGCTTTTTGAAGCAGAAATCAGTGCCCTGTGATCCAGGATCAATCAGTGCAGGGGAGCTGTAGAGATCTACTTCCATCATTGTGGAAACGATTGAGTAAATGCAGTCAAATAAACAACTTTAGGTTATAATTATTACTTGAATAGAGATAAGAGCTCTGTTTTCTTAGGCACTGAAAAAGCACATAACAGTCCTCCTCCTAAAAGCTCAATTATTCCAGTCAAGGAAGAACTATTTATTGACTTAACATTTATTTCTGATTTAACATGTGCCAAACGACAGCAAATGCAAACCAATTTAAGGGAGTCCCCAGAAGGCAATTGATTTAAGATCAGTACCTGTTGACTGAGTCAGCTGGACTGGTTCAGCTTGAGCACCCAGAGCTCTACCCTACAAGGTGTCACAGCAGCCACTTCCTGAGCATGTTAAAATTAGCTGCAGACCTGTTTAAGGTCTCCATTTATCTGCAGGAACATTTAAGAAAGCTCCAAGGACCAGCTTTCTTATCTTTTTGGGTGCATTTTATCCTACAACCCTGGAACAGCCCAAGCTGGAAGGGACCTCAAAACATCACTTAATCCAACTTTTGTGGGACAGGGGACCCTCCATGCGATTATCCAGCATCCTGCCCAATCACACCTTGGAAACACCCAGCAAGGAGTTGCCCTCTGTTTGGTCCCCTCCAGAGATGAGAGATTTCCTCCCTAGAAATAACCCACACCCAGAGTCCAGCCTACAGTGAGAAGGTTCAGTGAAGGACTCCTGCAGTCTCTCTGGCCAGACGTAGCTTTCCTCGGGGTGATGAAGCTGGAGGAAACTTTGGGGAGCTGGTTTTTGTCCACACAGAAAATTAAGTATGAGAGCAATGCAAAGGGATGTGAGAGATGAGCTGGTGGTGGGAGGGTGTGTCTTGGGTTCAAATTTTGGGTTCAAACCCCAGGTGAGCACCCAGCTGTCCCTGGTCTGGCAGTTTTGTTGTTGTTTTCTCTGTCTTTTGGAGCTGCTCAGCTCTGCCTGGAAACACAATGTGCTGGGTTGCAGCCACAAGCTTACATGCCTAGTCATGGGATTTCATCTTCTTTATGCAGAGCGGGCTCTTTCTGGCAGAAGACAATGAGAGAAACCCACTTTGAATAACCAAGAGGCCAGCCATCAGAGCATCTGCCCGGGTCCAGGAACGCATCCGAACACTCCCTGCAAGTCAGGAGAAAAAGAAGGGACTGGGACTGGTCACTCCCATTGATGTCTAAGCACTGGGATTTTCCAGAGGCACCCAGTCCCACCTTGGTGGATTAACTGTGTTTTGAATATTAATGGAGAGTTACATGTATTTGTGAAAGAGTGAGGAAAACCTACTTAAATCACCTTGTTCCAAAGGGATTGCTGTTTTCCCCGGGGTAAATGTGTAATAGGAACCGGGGTGTTTATGGGATTAAGAAGCATCCCACTGACATTTTAAAGAGTGCCTGAAGTTCACTGTGGGTAGGTTTGGGTGCCTGGGAAAGCAGAAAGGTGCCATAAAGAATGAGAATTTTATTTTCAAAGGAAGAACAACCCAGGGAAGGCAATGGAGCTGGAGCTGCATCTCAGGGTTTGGCTGGAAGCCTCCTGCCCTCTGCAGAGGCCAGCAGAGCTCTGGAGAGGCAGATAAAGTCAGGCACACACTGAGGCAGGACTCGCATCCCCCTCCTCGCCAAGCTGGGACCAGTTTGAGCGTGTCACTGGGAACAGGTTCACCTCTCCTGCAGCGCCCCGGGGCTGGGCTCCAGGCTGAGCCTGTGCAGCAGCGCTGGCACGAACCTGCCCAGCCCCTGGGGACCCTCAGCCTGGCGGCGAGCAGCTCCGAGAGCCCGGCCGCCCACACGGAGCCCTCTCAGCACCTTCCGATGGCCCCCGGGATGGGACCGGGACCGCCCGAGCCTCCCGCGAACCGGGAGGGATGCATTCACCTGAGAGCTGCGCTGCAGAGGGCGAATCCGCCGAACAACACTTCAAGCCACCTCTTGTTTTCTTTCGGTGGCTTACAATCGCATGGCGAGATTCCCAGCAGAGGTACAGATGCCTCCCGGGTTTGTTTCCACTGTCGGGAGTCGCAAAGCTCCGTTTAACCCCAAACCCTGACTTCCCCGGAGGTTCCCCTCCTTGGCATGCCCAGGAGCCTCAGCTCTGGCCCAGATCTTTAAGCCTGGCTTTGCTAAGCCTGGAAGGGGTTCCCAAGAGAGATCTTTGGGTGCCTTCGGGCTTTGCTCTCGGGGATGCAGAAAACACAGCGGCAACCTACCCCGCTGAGACGTGCCCTAAGCCAGGGTGGGGAGGAACCACCCTTTCCATTTCCTAGGAAAAACACCGATTTTGGGGGTGTGGGGGCTGAGTGCTCCCCTGCTGCCGCAGTGGTGAGGCTCTAAGTGGTGGCATCACATTGAGAAGTCCTCCTCGCCCAGATTTGGAGACTGCCGAAACCGCCCTCCCGAATTCCACCTCTCTGAGATAATGAGCTCTGGAAAAAGAGGGGGTTTTGATATCAGCTTCCTTCCTTGCCAAGCTGCTCAGGCTGATGTCTCACTTCCCTGAATTCTCACTGGCTCTTTTGAGCATGACCATGACATTAATCTCACACCCTGAATAAATTCCTACCGGTTGTCTGGAGACTTTCCCACCCTCCTATGGGAAGCCCTTTCCATCCAGGGACATACAGCTGGTTGTTGACCAGTGGTTTTACTTGAGAATTTTAAAATTCTTGCAACACACTCAATTAGCTTTGAAACAGTCATGATACTTTTTTTTTTTTTTTTTTTGGTAACAATGACAAATTACTTCCTGAGCAAAACAATGAGATGTCAGCATATTCACAATATTTCAACATTATGTGCTAATCCATTTGTATCCACAATGATGCTTCTAGAAAAAAAAAATAGGAGGCCAGCATGATGCCAAGGATACTCCAGCTTATTATTTTTATTTCTCCTCTTTTTTTCTTTCTCCTTTTTTTCTTAATTTTTCCTCTCTTTTTTTTTCCTTTCTTTTTTTCCCTCCTTTTTTTCTTTTCTTATTCAAAATATTCTGGGGCAGAGCCTGCCTCAGCCTTGATAATTCAGAAATGAGACCAATTTCCTTCTCAAGGTGGGCAGTCAAAATAAACAAAGATAATATCCATCAGTGCTAAGAACCATTGTCCTTCTTCTGAGAGAACAACCTCATCAGAGCTAAGGATGCAAGCACTGCCTTTTCTTCTCTGGTCCAGACTGCTGTCACCTCCCAGTTACAGCTCTGGAGCCTAAATCCTGGAGACGGATTTATTTTCCCCAAAGTTTAGGAGGTATCCATATCCTCCAATTATTGTCAAATTGGCTGGTTCTAATAAAGCATGAAAAGGCATCATGAAAATATATTAAAACCTGTCTTTTTCTACTGGGTACTTTACCTTACACTAAAGGCACAAATCCAACTAACCAACCCACTAGAAAACTGGGCCAGTGAGCCGGGAAGATTTAGCCTCTTTTGAAGAGCTCCATTTGGGAAAACCTTTCCAGAGATTCTTTAAAAACATGTGTTTGGGAGAAGGTAATCATGAAAGGAAAAAAGACTCAGCTCAACAATAGGAGCTGGATAATTCCCACAAATGTTATTACTGATCCTTGCTTCCAGGAAAAAAAATCCCCTCTGGATAAATTCAGCTTTCTGGAAAAGGGTTTAAACTTAACACTTCCATTGTACTGGTGTTTTGCTTTCCAGAAGAGATAAAAGATAATGACTGACTGGACGGCATGAAATCTTCTTGCTTATCCACACCTCTGGAAAATATGCTGGGCTCCACTTCCTTCCCTTCCCACATTTTCACCCTGACATAATCTTTCCCATGTGTTCAAAAAAAACTGAAGGTTTCTTTGTATCTGGAGAGTAATCAAGTACTCACATGCCCTGGTGATGTAAAAGCCAATTTGTGTCCAAGGAAGTTCTACTGGAATTTAGGAGCAACTCCTCTCAGCCATTGTTTGTGCCTCTCCTGATGAAACAGCCCAGAGATCACCAGAAATCCTCTGTTTTATCTGAGCACCAGAGCAGCAGCCCTGGCACAGGGGGATCATCTTAGACCCTCCACTGACGTCTCACCTGGGGCTGAGCCAAGCAGCCAGGGAGCAAGGGCAGGTGGTGGCAGCCCAAAACGTGTGAGAGAAGCTCCAGCAAGCAGAGATGATGCTGGAGCTCAGGTGATAGCTGGGAAGAGAATTGTTTCTTGGTGCAAGGCTCTCGTAGAAAGCACCAAAGTCAGCTGAACTCGGCATCTTTTGGGAAGGAGCCTGGACCTGAGGTGCTGTCTGGAGTGGTCCTCAGGTGTCACACCTGCAGGAGGGGATGCTGCTGCTGGGGCTGTGGTCTGTGTTGGCCAGGAGGGGTCAAAGCCGGGCAGCAGATGCACACCAGGACAGCTGAGGTTCCCACAGGCTCCGCTCCCCAGGCACCCACAGCTCCTGAGGAAGCAGCCCCCAGCCTCGCTGGAAATGGAGCTGGTGACAAATGAGATCCTGGGACAGGAAATGTCGGGGCAGTGCCTGTGCCTCTGCGAGCTCCTCTGAACTGTGAAGACATTTAGTTCACATTTCAGGCGCCATTTATTTCACTGGCATCTGTGGCTTTGTCTTCCTTTGCTTTTCCTGGCTGAGCATCACCCTCGTAGTGAAACTATCAGTTTCCGGGGGATTTAGAATCAGAGGAAATGAAAGCACCTCTAAAGAAAAGATGCTAAAACTTGTACATTTTTACACTGGGTTCAATATTCTAGCAATCCCCCTCTTTCTCTGCTCTCTGAAACACAGGAGAAAGAAAGGCAAAGAAGAAACTGCCTCATATCCCTAAGAGCAGGGTAAATCTCTCACAACAAAGGGTCATGGTCACCACTTCCAAGACGAATTTCATTGCCTTTCCCATGCAAGCCAAGGTTCTTCATCTCTGTATTGATGAAAAAAATCCTGCCCTTAGGCTGCAGGAGCACAGTGGTTCACCCTAGGGGAACATGGTCTGGTTTTACCCTAATTTAGAGGATGTGAAATGCAAGAAATAGTGTTCACAGCACAGGAATGATCCAGTGCTCTTTGTTTCTGTTGTCCCCAGGCTCCCTGCTCAGAGCTAGACACGCAGGGCAGATTTCTAAATGTCTCTGGCTGCAGCCATCTTAGAAACCTCCATTTGTGACAAAATCCTTTAAAGGAAACAGCAAAGGCCGCAGCGTGAGGGAAGGTTGGCACCATCCGGTGTTGCTCCATCCACTGGTCCAAGAACCTTCCCAAAAATCTGAATCCAATTTCCAGGATGCCGAATGGTGACAATGTACCAGCAGCTTCATAAGCTTTTTATTTTCCGTTAAGAAACCGATTGCCTTGGATTTTGGATGAGAACTAAAACAACCCAGCTCCCTCTCGCTGTTTGTTCATTGTTCACGGGCTGTTCCCCATTTGCCCGGCTCAGTGAGCTATTGTTCCACAGGGGCACTGCAAACCTCGGCGAGCACAAACTCAAACCACATTGTAAACAGCACATGGCTTTGTTTAATCCGGAGCAAACCCCTCGGCTGCAGCTGGAGAGGCAGGCACAGCAGAGGGACCTGCCCCGTGTATCACTGCCTTTAGGTGCTGCCCACTCTGTTCCGGTGCCAGGACACTGGTGGCCTCGTTTATAATTTATTTCTGAAGGTGCTGCAGCATGAAATGCTTCCCGGCGCTGGCTTTGTCGGGGTTACGGGATGCTCTGAGGGTTTCCATGCGCTGGTTAAAGCAGCATTGTCCTGCTGAGCTCTGCCAGCGAACACTCCCCTCGCTGCAGCCTTCAAACGCAGGCTGCGGATGCCCTCTGCTGCTCCGCCGCTGTCACTTGAGGGGTTCTTGCTGTTTTCTGCAGAGATCCTGTTGTTCCTGCAAAGATTAACCTAGTAGGTATCATTTCCACTCCTAATAAACACGTGTGTCCCGCCAACAAGCTCTTGCGAACATTTTGCAGCTCGGAGATCTATTAACAGAACAAACTGCTCGTCACAGTTTAAATTGTAGGTTTTCTGTTTTGAAGAGGTGACATGCTGTGCTGGTATTTCAGCAGTTCCTACAGTATCATGGGAAAGGAGAGGAGGCCATTGTAATAAAAATACCACTTGTTAAGTGCTCCAGTTCCCCCAGCATTTACAGTCGCCACCCTGGGCTGGGAGCAGTGGAGAGCCAGGTCATTGCTCTGACAGGGAGAAGGAAACCTCGGCAGCCAGTGGTCCCTCAGCCTGAGGAGCCACCTGGTCTGATCCCCAAGGAAGGACAGCAATGGGGGGAGAGTGTTAAAAACATTTATTTCTGCCTTCTCTGGATAAGCACAGAGCATGAGGAGAGCGTCCCTGGCAGCAGCGGGGGGAGGTTGGCTCTGTGGGGCAATCCCGCAGCACTGTCACCCTTTGCAGTTCGAGCAGCTAGCCAGAATTTGGGGACAGACATGCTGTTTCCATTAGGAGAAGTAATTGATGAAGAAATCAGATACTTGTCTGATGCACTCCTATTTTTCTGCAGTGAATGTACAAAGCCCCATTTCCCTTCCCCCATTGTGTTCGAGCAGCAGGAGACGAGACTTTTCCGTTCAAAACTCCAAAACTTTTTCCAGCTAGGACCCTTCCTGAAGACTGTTTCTTACCCTTCTCCCTATGGATGCTTTGCAAACATGCCTTTGGCTGTCTGTGGCCTCTCTCTCGCTGGCTTTTCCACCCACACTGCTCTGAGGGCTGTGTCCCACACGGTTTGGTGGGGTAATTCCGAGGTCTGTACTTCTGCATCTGCCCTCAGTGCAGGCAGCGCTCCCTGGCTCCTGACCAGCCCCACACCTGGCCTGCACCTTGTTTCCACCAGCTGCGATGGAAAGGAGCTCCCTCAGGGGCTTTATTTCTCTTTCCCCCACACAAAGGATGCCTCTCCACCTCCTCGGTGTGAGATCTCACTCCAGCAGGATGCCTGAAGAAGCATTTTCTGTCAGTGCTTGGTCCTTGAAATACAGATTTCCTCCTGTTAGCAGGTACTAAATTAAAAGGTAGTAACCACGTGAAGAAAGCAACACGGGGAGATGATTTCTCCCTCCAGGTATAAAGAAATCCTCCGCCGCAGGAAAAAAAAAAAATTTTAAATCTTGAAACAAAGAAGAGTAAATAAACCTTCCCTCTCTTGTGCACACTGCACACAGCTGTAACTTCAGTGCTTTCTGGAGAAGGTCATGGAGTCCATCTGCTAATGGGTTTCCTGCCTGAGGGTATTTACAGGGAGAGCACATTTGATGGACAAGGGCCATCGAGGGTGAAAACAATTCGGCAGCGCAGAAGATGAAAGCAGAGAGTGACCAGAGCAGCTCAGAGCAGTGTCCTTTCAGGACGTGTCACAGAAACAGCTCGGACACCGCACCCTCCTGGCAACAGCTTTTGGACAAAGATGCTTAAGAAATGCATTTGACGAGGGCTGTCATGAAAAGTGCAGCTCTGAGCAGAAAACAGGGGAGGGACGGAGGAAGGGAGGAAGGAGCAGGCGCGCATGGGGCCTTCATGAGGAAGAATTCCGCTCAGGAGATACTTTTCCAGGTAAATAAAAAGCAGATCTACAAGGAAACTGGCAAAATATGCTAAGATTGTGGAAAGCAGTGAAGAATTGATCAAGCTTTTATCAATAAAGACATGATAAACTCTCTTTTTTTATTATCCTTCATATTGCATAATGTTAAGAGCTGGAGAAAGGGCCATATGGAAAAAGGTCACAATGGGGGTTTTTTGTCCCTCAGAGCACAGGAGTTGCACACTCTGACCATCACACACTGGCTTTTAATATTCACATTATCTACCTCTTCAAGTGCCAGTCACCTGAAATTACTCTGATCACCCTCTTTGTCCCGTGCCCCTGCACCTCCCTCTCCTGCTGTGGCATGAGCAGATCCATCGGCAGCACTGCAAATTGCACCTGTAAATGACAGTTCCTGACTGTCCCCTAATCCCAGCTGTCTGCTGAAGGCAGAGGCAAAGGTTTCTGTTCAGAAGAGGTTTTGAAGCCTGGTTAGTGAAGCCCCCATCAGTCAACCTGATCCTTGGCCACGTGTGGTGCAGGGATGGGCACAGGAGCTGCTCTCCTGCAGTGTGGAGAAGTTACCCCGTAGAATTGTGGTTTTAAAGCTCATTAAGCTGCCAGCCAAGCTGCTGCCAGGTGTGGAGCTTGTCTGCTTGGGCATGCTTCGATGCAACCCGAACTTCTAGCTGGGCAAGCCAGCTCTTGGCTTTGCTCCTCCAGCTCCAGCCCAGTGGGAAGCAGTGAAACCCCTATTGTCCAAGGAGATGTCACTGTCACTCTCCACTTGGCACATACTTCCAGTCTTTTTCTGTCATTGCTTGCAAAATGGTTTGGTTTGGGGTTTTTTTCCCTTGCAATAAACTCCTGCAGCTGGCAGTTTATTTGCCTTTCTCATGTTTCCCCCCATAGTACAGGCATTGTTTCTCCCTTCCTCTCGGGCCACTCTGTTTCTCATTAGTTTGTGTTTGTCTGTCGTTTTATACGTGACAACCGAGCTCCATTATTATTACACTTTCAGCTTTCATCATCAATTCTTTTCTGCTTTGCTGCTGCAGAAGGCACCACGGGGACAGTGTGAGGACTGGATCACCAGCTCCACAGTCTGCATGTTTTGGGTGCTTCACCTTCCCATCTGCAACAGCGAGGAGGACCAGATGTCTGAATCAAGGTTGTTGATATCTCTTTGGGAACTTTGGCCCTGCGTGAGGGCACAGATCCCCTTCCCACGGAAAGGAAGGCAGGGAGGGGGCCAGGAGGGGTGCTCAGCTCTGGGAGCATGCAGCAGTTTAGGCAGTGTGATTGTGTCTCATTTTCTAATGTGCAGAATCAACGTGTCCTAAACTCAGAGGTGTCTCAGGGGCCAAGCGGCGAGTTGGAACGCAGGAACTGTGACCTCGGGGAAGAAGTAACTGAGACAACCTGAGTTAATGTGAGATACTGGACTCTGGTTAATGACTCAAACACTGGACCTGGTGTTGGACAAGCCGGGACTGTTGGTGCTGATGGTTCCAACAATTGTGGGTGCTCTGCTCATGATGCACAGAGCAGCTGCCAGGTGCAGAACCTGAGGCTGCAAACTGGGTCCCCAGGTAAGGGAGGAGGCTGATAAGACTCGAGGGGGGCTAATCTTATCATGGCAGAGTCCTCCCTTACACACTGACCCAGCTGCAGAATCTCCCCTCTGAAGAAGGGTTCACCTCTGACGGGCCACGATGGATTCAGGTACACCGACCTAAGCAACAGCTGCAACATCCTAGAAGGTGTCAAGGACTCTTGAGATGTCCCTGATCCACACTATCACACCACCCCAGTGTCCCGTGGCCCATTACAGTGTCCAGTGTGAAACTCCCTGCCCTGGGGGAGGTCCCTGGGCATTCCCACCTGAACGTGGGCAAACACAAATCCAGCAGAGGTTGTGTTCCCTGAACTCTTCCCTCCACCACCCGGTGGATACAGTCTGCAGCCACCAAGAAGCCCAGAAGAAGAGCATCAATGGGACTTCACCAGAATCTACAGAGTGGTGATTTTTTTCTACTTAACCTGTTCTTCTGTCACTCTCTTTCTCTCCCCCTACTCCCTCCCAGTCCTTTTTCTTACCTTTCTCTCAACTTCACATTTACTGGTAAATAATAATCCATACTCTTGACTTTTGCATGCGGTCTCAATTGCGCCTCAGCTGGGGCAGAGGCATCTCTCTAATAATTTTAATAGCCAGCTCTTAGCAGCAAAGGACCAGGTAAAACAACCAGCAGAAGGTTAAAGAGAGGGGAACTCCACCAGGAGAGGGGATGTCCTTTCCCTCTGTTACTTTTCAGGCCACCCTGAACCCAGAGGAACCCAGAGCCCCTTCCCATGTGCTGCTCCAGCCGTGATCCCGATGAGTGTCAGGCAGGGCAGCTCCTTCCCTGTGCTGATCCATCCTGGCAGGCGTTTCACCCCGCCTGCTCATCACTCCTCTGCTCACCGCCAAAATCCCGCTGAGGAATGGGGCTCCAGGCAGGCGTTGGCGCTTGCTTTGTCACACAAATGCCTCAGGTTAAAAGGTGTTGATGGAAGGTCTCTCGAGTGTTTTCCAGTAGGATGAGCTGCTACCGGGCAATGCCATGATTTTTTCACCTGCAGGAGAATAAAGGTTGTGTGCAATTTGTTAACCTTGCACTGTCACTTACGTGCTTTAAAAATAAAAGCAGCCCGCTGCAAACTCCCACCAGCTGATCTTGACATCCCAGGCACAAATCAGACTCTGCCCCTGGACACTAAATCTATCCCAAAGCACAGTGACTCTGCAGGTACTTTCCATGGAGAATCTCATTTGTGCAGTGAACAATTAAATCATCATTTTGAATTTCTTCCCTGTCCGTTCCTCTTTACAAAAGAAAGCAACTCCTGTTCCACCTTCTTGATTAGGAAACTGAAATCACTCAAATTTTAGAAAACTTAAATTCCTCATGTTTTCTGATGCTTTTGAGACATGGCAAAAAGCTGTGCAAGGAATTTGTCAGAAAAAAACAAAATGAAAACCTGTCAAATGGCTGTTCTCTCCGGGGTTTGGTTTTCCTTTGTAAGTACGTGCTCCCATATTTACAGAGCCACAGAATCACCAAGGTGGAGAGAGACCTTCAGGATCATCCAGTCCCACCATCACCCCATTTCCACCCTAACCACCCCTAAAACATGTCACCAAGTGCCACATCTGGACACCTCTTCAGACACTGACTCCACCACCTCCCTGGGCAACTTACTCCAATGCCTGACATCTCTTTCAGTAAAAAACCAAACTCCTAATATCTAATCTGAACCTATCCTGGTGAACCTGAACCTCACCTGACTAAAAAGGAACATCCTCGTGGAATTCTGCAGGCCTGGTCCCGTGGGATGTCAGCTCCTGAGCAAGGGACCAAAGGCTCACAGCCTACAAATCCAAAGGGCTACAGTGAGCTTCAGCTGTGGCCTCTTTTTATACCCAGAGGATGGGAAAACCCTCAGACTTCTAAATTAAGTCCAAAAAGACATATCCGCAGCAAACTAAGAGAACCTACCAAAACACCAGCAAGTGCTGGGTGTGTTTCAGCTCAGCTTCCTAAGCTCCTTGGTAGATCTGGGTGTCAGGACCAACCAGAAGCACAATTTGGGGGCAAAAGAGAAGAGGAGGTGGCTGTGCCACAGTTGTGAGCAGTCCTTCGGTGTGGTGGCCCAAGTGCATCTCCACTGGGCACCATGGGCAGTGAGCAGCCACCCAAACCATGCTGGGCTTCAGTGGCTGCAGGAAAAATCTTCTTGTGGCGAGTCCAAGGTGGCCAGAGTCCTTTCTGTTTGAAGGCAGGCTCTTAGATTGAATGCTCAGTAAGGAAACAGTTTGCCACACTGTCCCACGTACAGCTTGGTCTTGGAAAGCATTCACGGTTTGAAACCCCAAAATAGCTTCAGCTCAATGATTCCTTTGTACCTTGTGAAGTTAATAACTGCAAGTTAATAAAGGCTAACTCAATTTTCCTTCAAACGAGAGCGTCAGGTCTGGTTTTAATCATTGCTGCAGTCTAGACCAGGAATATTGTCTAATTAGAACCCGGATGCAGACAGCGCCGGGGTCGCGCTCGCAGGTGAACTTGGAACCACAATTTCCGCTCCTCTCCCTCCCCCAGTTTTTAACCAGCCTGAGATGAAGGTTTCATTGTAAAATTTTAAATCCTTCAGCCATCCCATGCCAAAATTAAGCCAGCAAGCATGGTTTACAGCTTCGTCATCACAATCTTTTCCATTTGCCTGCACAACCAGAGAGGGACTGCGCCGGTGAGTGAGCTGCATCTGCCATGTTTTTGATTGTGACCCACTGACCAAGGCTTGTTCTCACTGAATTTCCCTGAATCAAACACTCAGAGCCATTTTTAAGAAGGACAGAATTACCCAGAACAGACAGAAGGATGGCATTAACAATGTGGGTGTATATGATTGGTTTATAAAAACTTCACTCAGGTGCAGAGCCCAGCCCAGCACAACACTTGGAACACACGCCTACCTTTAACTGCAGTGGAATTCAAATTTAAACCCAAAAGTTTAGATTTAAACCCAAAAATCATGATGGCTTTTTCCCCTACCATCATTTCTACTTCATAAAATTACCAGTGAACGAAGAGGCAGTCAGCCCTTGTCCACTCTTTCACAGCAATAAATGTGCAAAACGATAAATAATTTGCCCAGCTTTTTGCTTCTTTTCATATAAGATTTCAGATTATACATCCATAACTGCATATGCCAAGAAGTGCGTTTTCCATAACTGTGAGCAAAATAAGGGGACCTTGTGATTTGTTGGGTTTGGTTTTTTTTTCCCAAAGCAAATGTCCACTTTTCCAACAGTCATCAGACATTCCTAATTAAAAACAAACAAAAAAAAACCAACCAAACAAAAAAAATATCAAGCATTGAGCTTTAAAAAGAGCTAACATTAAATTAAAAGCATGACTCAGAAGAACTCTGGAGAGATGATGTGTGCTGCTTGACCTGGTTCACTTGTCAGACCTTATCTTTCATCAAAAGTGATTTTCATGCAGGCTTTACCTAGAATCCTTTGGTTTTTTCCTTTTTTTTTTGGCTATTTTTTTAGTTGGTTTTTTGGTGGGTTTTTGTTGTCGTTGTTGTGGGGTTTGGGTGGGTTTTTGCGAGTGGGAGAATTGGCTTTTGGGGTGGGGATGGGGTTTTTTTGTTGTGGTGGTTGTTGTTGTTGTTGAATGAATATGATCCAGAATTCTTAGTCTGAGAAAAATAATAGTTTTAACAAAATCAATTTCTTTTTTTGGCTTCCCTATATGCATATCATCACAGTAGCTTCTTTCTCTGGAACAGAACATAAAATAAAGTACATACTTCTTCCAGAGTGGTAATACCCAGAACCGGCAAATATGGTTTCTGTCAATGCAGTGCCATCACTGTGAAAAAGAACCAAATAAAAAGGTGAATCTGCCCAAATTTTTCCCTCATCAGTTGCACAAATAGCACAGGCAAAAACAAGCAAGCAAATCACACCTGTGACTGGAAGAAGCTAAAGCATTCAGGGCATTCTGGAGTGAAGTGAAAGATATGATACTGAGTTTGCATGTTGAATTATGTATATTTCTGCCAAATACTCTCCCCTCATAGAGCCCTGAGGCTTTGAATCTGGTGGTGCAACTCACTGATGCAATTTCAGATTCTGAAACTGCTGCAGCTGATGGTGGAATAGAGTGATTTAACCTCTGAGTTTGTATTTCTGTGAAATTACATCTGTCCCTCTGCAATTTCTGACTTTGGGCATGTATGTATGTGAGAAAAGGTGGAAAAGGGAAAGGGAAAGGGAAAGGGAAAGGGAAAGGGAAAGGGAAAGGGAAAGGGAAAGGGAAAAGGAGAGGGAAAGGGAAAGGGAAAGGGAAAGGGAAAGGGAAAGGGAAAGGAGAAAAGTGAGAGGAAGATGGAAAAGGAAAAAAGGAAAAGGAAAAAAGGAAAAGGAAAAGGAAAAGGAAAAGGAAAAGGAAAAGGAAAAGGAAAAGGAAAATAACTCTTCTAGAGAAAAATAAGACAAAAGTGACAATCTTTCCAGTGTAAAGATTAATTCCTCTTTTTTCAGATTTCAGCACAAGCTGTGTGCTGTTCCAACCCACCCTTATCCTCCTCCTCCTCCTTCCCTGGCCACTGTGCTCTGCTTTGTCACCTTCCCTGTGAGAAATGAGATAAAATCATTTCACCTATGGCCACATCTGCTCAATCCTTGAACTCACCCCATAAAATTCTCCTCTTAGACTTGTCCCATTCATTGTCTTCTGATTTTTCGTTTTTATAGTTTAAGGACAGAGGTCTTATTTCTGCCAAGTCTAACACTGCCCTGGTTTAATCAATACTGACACTACCCATTCTTTTGGACTTAAAATTATTGCACTCTTTTCAATTCCTCATTAACCTCTGCTTTCCCTGCATTTCTTCATGAAGGGATGGTTCATCCAACCAGATCTAAATCCTTTCCTTGCAAGGACTTACTCTTTGCAGGGATGGGAGCTCTGCACTGGGCAGCAGTTTTGGTGTAAATCTCCAGAATTTTCTCTGCCGAAGTCCTCCACCTTGTATTCTCACCTTTGAGTGTCTTACAGCTCCCAGTGCTTGGAACTTCAAATCCTTCTGCAGCACCCAATTTTTGTCAAAGGGACAGTTGCATCCAGTCCCAGGCATTGAAATTGTTTCTCCACCTCCCATGGACCTGAACTGCACCCCCAAACAATTATTTGGGCCACCTCATCTGTACACACTGGCCTCTGCAGCTGCCAGCTCCTCGTGTGCTCTGCTTACCCTGGTTAGATACATGTGTTCCTCCTCCTTTAACCCTCCAAAGTCTCTCAGGTCCTTATTTTCCATCCCAAATGCCACCAGTTACGTGGATGGTGTGGCTTCCATCACGCTCCCACCACCAGCAGCCAGCAGGGACCACAGCCCACGTGCAGGATGTGCTGTGCTCAGGAGACACGGAACGGCTCCGTCCCAGAATGCCAGAACTGCCGCACGGAATTGCACATTCAACGCCAAAGATTTATGTGTAGAACTGTGCAGTCGGAGTGGTGATGCCTGGCTGGAGCCAAGCAAACCCCAGATGGGGGTCAGGCGTGTGTGCCCCTGGTGCACTGATGAGCACATCAGACCCTCTTCACCATCAAAGCCAGGGAAATGCATCCTCTGGCTTATCAGGCGAGGGATCCAGGAGACAGGTAAGCCATTAATGCTCTTTCATTAAACAGGGATGAACCCTCATCTGGAACGGCCTTTGCTGCTGAGCCATCTGAGTTCAAAGAGGAGCTGAGGCTGGAAGTGGAGCTGGCTGGATTGCTGGGACCACTGGGGAGGAGCCAGGGCCATCCCAGAGGATATGGGAAAGGCTTGCTTAGCATATCAAAGCGAGGCAGACCGGATTGATCTCTAAAAATACACCAGTGGGTAAACCCTGGGGAGGAAGAACGGCTGTCAGGCTAAATCACAGCACTGGCACAGCAACAAAAGGGTGTAAACCTCGTGATGCTGCACAGCTTCATCCCGAGGGCAGCTCCGGTCTCTGCTCCGTGGGACAGGGACAGGGAGAGGACCCAGGCCACAGGGCAGGCTCAGGCTGAGATCAGGAAAGGTTCTTCCCCCAGAGGGTGCTGGCACTGCCCAGGCTCCCCAGGGAATGGGCACGGCCCCGAGGCTGCCAGAGCTCCAGGAGCGCTGGGACAGCGCTGCCAGGGATACCCAGGCTGGGATTTTGGGGTGTCTGTGCAGGGCCAGGAGCTGGGCTGGGTGATCCCTGTGGGTCCTTCCAGCTCAGGATATGATAATCTATTCTATTCTATTCTATTCTATTCTATTTAAAATCTGATGGATCACATAGAATTGGCAGAGGCAGTGAGAGGCAGAAATTAGCAAGCTTTAAATAAGCATTTGACAGGTGAATCCTAATTAGACCATGATAATGGTCTGACCTTGACACAATAGTCCATCGCATCCTCTATCTTTTTTACCTTACTATTGACTCCTATTGACCATGTCAAGTTCTTTCTAAGTCTTTCATTCAGGACTTGTTTAGACAAAGTCCGTATGGTTTTGCCTGATTGGTAACATGGGACATTATTTTGTCATAGTTTTCTAAATTCCTACATATCAGCCATCAGCCTTGCCGCCCACAGAAGCAAATTCTGCCAGGCAAAAGTGCATGAAGCAGCATTCTTCTTGAAAAGTATATATATATATATATATATATGTAAAGGAATGATTTTCCACCTCAGCTCATTGAATACAGTACCACAAATGTCTTTATGATTTAGGAAATGCTAAACTTTTCTAAGTGGCATTTTTTTGCCTTTTAAATACATTAGTATTTAAATTTTATTTTAAATAAATATTTTAAATATTTAATTTGCCGTTTAAATGCAGAGTAATTTTTGACAAAAACTTTTAATGTTCCAGTTTGAAAAAAACTTAATTATTCTTTTCGGAATTTTAATATTTGCCTGAACCTAAGTTCTTTATTGAATCAATCATAAGTTCACAAAGTCTTTGGGTTGACGGGAAATTGTAGTTACACAAAACATTTCAGCCAGTCTAATAAAGCAAGTGATGTACAAATACTTTTACATGACACAGAGCATTGTAAAAAAAAAAAAAACCCAACAAGAAAAGAAAATAACCCACACGTGGCATACATTAAGTAGCAGATTTCTAAGTGTAATTGTAAACAGAAAACCAAAAACAAGATGAGCTTCTACTGCAATCACAGAAATTAGTTATTGACTCTGTACCATACAACATTTTGTGAATGATCCTGGGTAAATATTTAAAACTGTTGGTGCTGAACTTGGCAGAGGACAGCAAGACTGGGGCAGTAATAAACAACGAGGAGAGAACAGGACAGAGCTGTAAAGACCCCTGATGCTGACTGAAGAACGGGAAAATCTTTATGGTCCCTTCCAACCCAAACCGTGCTGCAATTTTAGGGGCATTTTCTGGTGATCCTGTGTTACCACCAGCCCCACCTGAGGCTGCTGCCCCATGGCTGGAGGGTCCTTGCTCCCCCAGACAGAAATTTCCACTGCAGGGAGCCAAACCTCCTCTGCTCAGCACCCACACTCACCCCATCTCAGCAGTGCCTGAGCTCTCACTGTCTTCCAGGGACAGGCAACAGGGACCTGACAGAGCCAGAACCATTCTGTGACCTTCTACCACACTAGCAGTCCGCTTCTGAGGGTGCTTCTTTATTTGATTGTTTGCAGAAATTGCCCAAAAATACCTTCAAAAAATTTCTATTTATAATCATGGTAAGGAACTCATAGAAATGAACTTCGTCTGGTGAGTTTCTTGTTTTTCCTTTTCAGATGAAGCACACAGCATTGTCCACAGACTCCTCCCTTCTTCCATCCCCATTCCACGTCTTCCCTTCCTCCTCTCCCACAGCACCCACAGGCAGGCAGCAACAATCTGCATGCAGAGGTGCTGTCACAATGAAGGGACAGCTTTTACCTTCAGAAAACCAAAACTGTTTTTCCCCATCTACATCTTTTTAAAGAACATATGAGGTAATATCACAGAATCCCAGGATATGTGGGGTTGGAAGGCACCTCTGGAGCTCACCCAGCCCAAGCCCCTGCCCAGCCCCAGGCAGGGTCCCCTGGAGCAGTGGCACAGGAACGTGTCCAGCTGGCCTGGGGATGTCTCCAGAGAGGGACACTCCAGGCCCTCCCTGGGCAGCTGTTCCAGGCCTCTGCCCCTCCATGGACACAAGCTCTTCCTCCTGCTGGGCTGGAGCTTGGTGTGGTTTATTTTATGGCCACTGCTCCCCACCCTGTCCCTGGCAGCACGGAACAGAGCCTGGCACCATCCTCTGGCACCAGGGGACAAACAGCTCTCTGTGGATTTCCAGCAGATCACTCAAAGTCCAGAAACCCTGGCCTTAGGACAGGGACCACTGGTTCTTCATCAGGGACCACGTGAGGAGTCCATATTCTCCACAGGAAGCCTCTTTTAAAGAGGAGGATGGAGTGTGAATGACCTGGAACAGAGTGAAGCTTTTTTCCAGAAGCATGGGGGTGTGAGGGGTGAACAACATTCCTGCTGTGTGTTTTGAGCACGCCACAGGTCCTGCTGGTACTCCAGGAGTAACTGCACCTGCAAAAGTGGTAGCAAAGGACAGCGAAGTAGCAGGGGTTTAATCATGCAGCAGCTGGGAAGTATTTTAAACAAGCTCCTTAGCGTGCTGAATCCACATGTCCTGCAGTTTTTAACCAAAAAAAAAACCCGGAATCCAGGTGTTTCAGGTATCTGCAGTGAATTTTGACCTGCACTGCATCAGCTACAGGGAAAGTCCTGTCATGCAGAGGAGAGCATCTGCTCCCCATCTGTCCATGTACCGTGGAAATAATCTTGCAGCCCTCTTTAGTGCTGATAAATCCCTTCTGTATGCAGTCCTAAAATAAGTGACAACTTAAAAATAAAATAATATGAATTACCTGAGAATCTGTAGTTTAAGATGACCCAATTGTGCAGCTGTTGGTATTTTTTCTCTAATTGGAGGAAATTCAGCTTCTTACTCCATGGAACAGGTCAAAAAAAGTCTATGCCAACCTTCTGTTTGATGTGGCCCAAACAGAAGCTTCCTTGAAGGGCAGAGATCTCCCTGAATCCACAGTAAAAATGTAAATCTTGTGGCACGGAGAGGAAGTTGGGTTAACTGGAAACGGCACAAACATGACCTCACATCTTTACACCTGCAGCTGATAAACTCTGTTCACCTCTAAAACGAAGAGTGTTGCTCCACAGCCCCAGCACATCAATCTCTAAAGCAGATTTATGTAGGCAAAGTTACCTAGGTAAAAATCAATGTAATTAAAAATTAATATAACTAAAAATTAACCATGGTCTAAAGCAAAACATCTTTAATTCTGCAGAAGCTCAGTTACTTTGGTTTTACCAAGCCCATGCAAACAAGACCATGCCTGGAGACCTAGCACTGGTTAATTTAGGTTGAAGAAAAGTCCATTAATTAACCAGAAAATCAGTTTTTTAAAATCAGTTTTTTAGGTTTTTTTAAACTTAATTTAGTTTTTTTTTAACTTAATGTCTTAAGTTTACCCTGAGATCAGCAAGCACCAAAATCATCTGGGCAGTGAGGCACGGATTGGTGATCCCTTGAGAAATTTAAGAAACATTGACTTGTACCTAAGAGGGAGGCAGAAAGAGAAGAAACAGCAGATGAAGCTGTTGCTTTTCAGTGTTTGTGTTCTTTCAGCACTGATGCTGCAATGTTTTAATTCCAAGCAGGCTGCTTCCAACAGGAGCTCCAGTTTGCCAGAAGAACACGTGGGTTTTCAGTTGCTTTGATGTAGAGATAGCATGAGACCTCTCAGCTGCTTAAGGAGTTCAAAATAAAAATCTTTAACCATTTAGATTTCATTAATTTTTGTTCCAGTTTCTCCCTGGACCAAATGAAAGGTTGGAAGTTCTCTGTCAGATGCCTGCAGTTTGCCACAGCTCGTGGTTTCCTGATGTGAGAGCAAAGCTACCAGGAAATTGATGTGCACCCACCTTCTGGAAGGAGCATCTGTGCACTCAGTTTCCCCTAGGTCCTGTGTGGAGTTGCTGCACTCCACAGTAAATAATAATAATAATAATAATAATAATAATAATAATAATAATAATAATAATAATAATAAATTTTCGGGAGGGATGCTGTGATCAGTGCACCCTGGGGGAGGTACCTGCTGAATTCTGGGGCTCTCCTCACTCTGCAGGGCTGGGTGCTGGGTGCAGGGTCAGTCAGGGAAATCTTAACCAGCCCTTAATCTTCCCTGGAGTCCTGGAAAAAGTCACAGGGGACTATAATTAAGAGACAGGAGAGGGAGATTTATGCAAGGTACGGCAGACGATCCTGGTGCAGGACATTCTGAATTCCAGCTCCCTGCACCAGCAAGGACAAGGTTGGTCCACGGCTGCAAAATACAATTATATTAATGAGGCCAGGGATAATCCTGCTAAACACACTGCCTGTCTCCCACCAACCAGGAGTGAAATCAGACCTGCAATTTGCAGATTTACCCAGAAAACATCGCACAGAGCAAAACAGGGTCAGGGTCAGACACAAACTTGAAGGAGGGAGCCATCTTCATGCTGCTCTAAGATGGAAAGTGCAGCAACATCTCCTGGGGTCCTTCTGATCACTGTCTGGAAAAATGGGCTGGGTTTGCCACTCTCAAGTTCTGTCCTCTCGTGGCCTCTCCTGTTCCCACGTCCCTGGAGGACACCTGGCTGTCTGTGTCCCCACATGCAGCATGTGCAGGTGACACAGAGTCACCCATCCTGGCCCCCCAGTCCAGAGCTGAGGACTCCTGAGCTATTCAGCAGCTCTCATACTCCAGGAAGGGTGTCAAGAGTCATTGTCTGGGTTTTCCAGATGCTGCCTTTGAGATGCCATAAAACTGCTGGTAATGGAATCCCACGAGGGGGTGTTTTCAGAGCAGTTTGTGAATCAAGCTCTGTTAACAAATAAAGGTTTTCTCACGTTGCTCCCTGAAGGAACGTGATTCTGCAGATCCTGAGGTTTCTGGGTCATTACCACAGCTCAGGGAAGGTGTCTCTCAGGCAGGCTGGGCACTGGGGTAGCATGTGTGTGCAGGGAGGTGCACATGATCTGTCAGCAGGGGGAAGGTGCAGGAGTGTGGCTTTGCAGGGGCAGTGGATCAGCCTGTGAAACACCTGCTCACGGTGCTTTTCTTCCAGTGGTGGAGTGCCCATCCCTGGAGGTGCCCAAGGAAGGCCTGGATGTGGCACTCAGGGCTCTGGGCTGGGGACAGCGTGGGGATGGGGCACAGCTGGGACCCGATGGTTTGGGAGGGCGTTCCCAGCCTCTGGGATTCTGTGAGTCTGTGATTTGGGTATCTGCCACCTGCCAGTGACAGCTTTCACCACGGAGCCTCTTGGAATGTGGCACAGGACCCAAATCAGATATTTGCAGTTGCAGAAGTTAAAACTCACAAGCAGAATCTCCTTACCCTAGGGGAATGATGTACTCCAGCTGCCCAAGCATCCAGAGGAGCTCACTGCACAGAGAACCAGACCCAGGTGCAGGCAGGGGAGAAAAAAGCCCCTTCCCAGTGGTGCAGAGCCACAGATCCCCTCTCCTGCTCCACCAGCCCACGTGCCTGACAGAGAGCTCCCATCTGGGGAGAGGGAGGAGAGCACTGTCTCCCTGTGCTGCACATGTGCCCAGCACGGGCTCCTCTGGGCACAGTCGAACCCTGGGCCAGCTGGAGGATCCCAGTTTGGGCAGCTGGAGGATCCCAGTTTGGGCAGCTGGAGAATCCCAGTTTGGGCAGCTGGAGGATCCCAGTTTCTGCAGGTGAAGGATCCCAGTTTGGGCAGCTGGAGAATCCCAGTTTGGGCAGCTGGAGGATCCCAGTTTCTGCAGCTGGAGGATCCCAGTTTGGGCAGCTGGAGAATCCCAGTTTGGGCAGCTGGAGAATCCCAGTTTGGGCAGCTGGAGGATCCCAGTTTCTGCAGGTGAAGGATCCCAGTTTGGGCAGCTGGAGGATCCCAGTTTGGGCAGCTGGAGGATCCCAGTTTGGGCAGCTGGAGGATCCCAGTTTCTGCAGGTGAGGCTGGCCAGAGCAGCCCCCTCCCTCTGCACCCCTGGATTCCCTTGTGCTGTCCTGCACCACACATGTGCATGACACAAATAAATTCAGCTGGCTTGTCTGAGAGATACAACCCTGCAAAGTGACCCCATCTCCTTGGATTAAAGGGTTTATGTGAGAAAATACCTGGTTTTGAATCTTTCAATAAAGTTCTTTGTGCCATTGTGTTTCCTCCTGCTGTTCAGATTTCCATGGTAAGTAGTTTTGGTGTTTTTAAAGTCCTCCTGACGTGGTTGTCCCTCCCTGGGCAGTGGGCAGTTTTCAGTGCCACACTCCAGACCCTTTCCACCACACAACAGCCCTCTTTAAACTCTGCTCCAGCGAGGCACAGTCAATGCCACGAGGTTTTCAGGATGCGAGGAGGAAAAAAATTTCCCAATCTTTAATTGGGACCAGTTTGGGATTGTAGGAGAGCTGCCTTCTCCCCAAGCATCTGCATCCCCTTATTAAATAGATTGCCTTCCCCAGACTGGCAAGGCTCATCACAGCCAGCCATGACCTGACCCTCTCCTGGAAGAGGAAGAAGCGCCTGAGGCTGGTGGCTGCTCCTCTGCCTCACATCATCCGTGTGCAGGACCACAGGAAATCACATCTGACAGCCACAAGGAGCGAGGACGGGAAGCACAAACCCCAAGGAATAAATCTGCGGGAGGGGAGGCAGCAGCACTGCCTGGGTTTGTTGAGGATAAAACCTCCCAGAGCTCAAAAGAGGTTGGGAGGAAAGGAAGGAGAGGGAGGAGAGCAGGAGGAAGACAGGAGAGAATTCCTTGCTGTCCTGTGAGGTGGGGTGAGCAGCCGTGGAGAAGGTCAGGCAGGAGCTGTGTGACAGGGCCCCGAGCAGAAGCCAGCAGAGGGAAGGGTGTCAGCAGCCCTGTGTGGCAGGAGGGGCACGGGGACAAGGCCACAGGCAGGATGCTCCTGGGGCTAATTAGGGCAGGTGCCAATCTTTGTGAGTGACAGCCAGGAGGGGAAGATCACAGTGCATGAAACCAGGCAGAACCAGGGAAGAGGGGAGTGTGTTGCAGAATTACTGAGGGATCAGGGGCATGGATCAATGATAGAATTATGGGATCCATAAAAGAACCATACAAGCAATAGGCCTGCAAGCAAAAGGCCTGTGTGTGAGAAAAACTCTGCATGAGAAAAATCCCTGTGAGAACCAAGCTGGGAACAAGAAGGGAGTTTTGAGAAGGTACAGCTGTGGAGATAAGACCGGGAGAGAAGGGAGGTGAACTCTGAATTCTTTAATCATAACATAACATTAGAAGTTTGCCAATCTAAGTCCAATTATGTAGAAGTAGAAATTCGCTTTGGTAAGTTTTAAGCCACTTAAGAGCTAACAAGCTGGTATACTATATAAGTGCCTCTGGATTGCTAATAAATGGAGCTTGCTTTTATCAGCCACATTGGTTTTGGACTGCAATTTCTCCCCTCGCCAGAGCCACCGGGCCTTTCTTTTTTCAATTCCAACAGGAGTGGGATGGGCAGAGAGAACAGGAATGAAGCTTCCCAGCAAACACGGGGCCAGAGGCACCTCCTCCTGCTGGAGGGACCCCTGGAAGGCTCCACATGGCACAGACTGCTGGGGTCACCACAGCTGCCACAGCTCCCCCTGACATCCCCCGCTGCGAGGGGGGACACAGGGCTCTGCTCTGACCCACTCCTGCCAACTCCAAAGCTCACTGGAGAGATCCCCACTGGCTTTCCCAGTATTTCAGTCAGATTCCTGTGTTTCAAATGTGGCCACAAGTGGTAGGAATAAATCAGGCAGAGCAGCACATTCAGCCTCTGCAATGGTTTACACACCAGCTGAGGATCTGATTCACCAGACCAAGGAGTAATCATGACCAAGCAAAGCCTCTTTATTAGGCTAGGTGTGTTCTGTGCTTCACTCTCCATAATTCCTCTCTGAGTTATTATTACCTGCATTTCCCTCACGGTTGCCAGCCATTCTTCCCAGTGTGTCCTGGAAGCAATGAGATTTTACTAATTCAGAACAATTCAGACGTTATTGCACTAATTCAGGCCTCCTAAAGGTCCACCCCAGCAAACCTCTAATAATTGCAACCACTAACTGACTTCGGAGTTTGGAAGGAAAAAAGAGAAATTAGTGAGGTCCCAGCATCAAGCCTAGAGCACAACTTGCACATAAAGGGAGAGTTCCCCCTAAAATTACTTCTGTGGAACAAAGAACAACAACAACAAAAAGTATTAGAACCTGGCCTAGAAATGTCTTGCTCGCAGTTAGCCCAAGGAACAGAACCAAACGTGCTCAGGCACTGCTGGACTGTGATGCTCCAGCTACTTCCACACAAATTGCTACCAGGGATTTATGTAATTCACTAAGCAGATTTTCAGGAGAACTGAAGATTTCCTGATCACTTTAATGACACGAAGAATCTGCTTTTGGAGAGGTTTACACCACCACTGCCGCTCTGGTGGTGACCCATTAACCTTCCCAACACTGCAGCAAGATTGTATGTGTAATTCTGCACCTTTTTCATTTTCCCTGCAGAGTTTTGCACAATTCCAGGGGCTGCCTGGTGTATCCTGGGCAGAGCATCAGTTTTACTGTAACTGTGTTTATACAAACCAACCCTTAAAAATTCCCAGCTGGCACCACAGGCAATGGCCCCAGTACAAAAGGGATTTAAGATTCTTTCTTGTGTGGTACAAGGAGCCAAGTCACCTCAAGCCGGCTGAAACAGAAGCAGATCTGAAATGGAAGAACATCAATACTGAGGATATATTTGTTTGGGAACAGGTTTAAGGGTTTCCACCAAATTCATTTTGCTGATTAGGGGCAGGATTGCTCACGATCCCACACTCCATTTCACAGGCCATGCTTGCAGAGTGGTTGAATGTGGGACTTTTCAAGAAGTGAAGTCAAAACTGTCCCTTTCTTTGAGACTTCACATTTCTGAAGTTGTGGGTATAACTGGAACAGGGCTTTTCAGTCTCGTGAAGAGCCTTGATTAATATTTTGTGACAGAAAACTGCAGCTGGGAGTGATAAACCTGCCCATTGTTGATAAGACAAAATGCTGCAAATTCCTTTCCACTGGAAGGACCAGCTTTAGCTTGAAGAAAACAATGAGAAATCACATCCAGAGATGAGAAACTTGGATTTGGTTTTTTGCATGCATGTGTTTTTGGTTCGGAGTGGGATTTTTTTGGTCGTTTATGGTTGGGATTTTTTTAGTGAGAGAAGACTGATAATGAATTCTTTTCATTCCAGGCATATAGGCATAGCAGATAAGCTGTAGACTGGTTCCAGAGCACCTGAGAGGCAGCTCAGTGGTGTGAGAGGCATCATGGGGCCAAACCAAAATTGTTGCTTCATTTATTTGGAAAACCTACTTTTTGAGCTTCCATCCCAAGTCAATATTCCTTTTTACTCCCAAGCAGCAGCACTTACCTACAAAAAGCCTAAGCAATTACTTGCAATAACCAATTCAGATATTTAGGCAGCCAACACAGGGCACCCTGGTGCACCAGAACCAAAAAACCCACCCAGAAAAAGCACTCAGAAGTAGCTGCAAAGTGCTCAGGAAGGCTGCTCCAAAAATTTGCAGGAATAGCAACTCTTTGTTACGCTTCAAATACAATGTGAGTCGTGAGTAAATTTACACTACTGACTGAAGAGAAAGAAATTAAAATGTCTGATGATAAGCTATCTGCTTAAAGGAAAAAAAGTCAAATATATATAGATACAATTTTTAGCACTTTCTTCTGATTTCTTACAGCTTTTGCCTTATAACATAAAATTTTGTATTGATTTGCTGTATTGTTAGAGTGAACACATTAAGGGGTGATCTAGAAACCATTAAACCAGATTTAAGGCTGTAGCGGGTTCAGTTTGTAAACTGGGCAGAAACACCAATTAAGTGTAGTGGTTTGGTTCAAAATATCCATTACTTACTTATTTTCCTTCTGTGAGATAAGAATCAGGAGAAAAGCAAAGCAGGCACAAAACTTAAAAGAATATAAAGAAGTTTATTAACAGACCTAAAAGAAAGGAAAAAAGTCAGACTAAACCTTCAGAACACTTTCCTCCCCCCACCTTTCTCCCTTCTCCCACTGACAATGTAAAAAGACAACCCTTGAGATTTTCAGTCTGTTTACCACCTCTATAATAATCTTTTTCAGTTCACTTAGGGAGAGGAGTCTCTCTTGCTCATGCTAGGGAGACATCTCCACAAGAAACAGTTCTGTCATGGCTTCAGTGTCACAGCAAGACAGCTGCCTGGGTTGGTTTCTGCTCACATGTGAAAGTCCCTTCCCTCGTCTTACAGCTTTCCCAAAACTGTTTTCAAGGGTCCAATCTTGAGCTACTGGGGTACCATTTTAAGGACGAGCTGTTCAGAAGGAAAGGTTCTCTTCACATATCTCTGGGAGCATCTTCACCTCTAGGAACAGAGGTCTTCTTCCCTGGGAGCAAGGGTCCTCATCACTTTCATTTCTCTCTGTTCAAGATTCTCATCAAATCACAGCTACTTCAACATTTGCTCATTTCAGCACAGGTCCTTTTGCTCACGATTGCAATTTGAAAGCTCTACCCCCCCCCCCCCCCATGCTTCATGAAATTACAACAGGTACTCTGATGTCTCATAGTCCATCACCATGGCTTTACAACAGAATTTCAGCTTCTAAGCTTGAAGCATCTCCTCTTTCTCCTCCCTCAGGGTTTCCGCTCTTCCTTCTTCACTGACTTTGGTGTCTTTATGGTGTTTTCATCACTTGCCTTCACCTTTCCCTTTCCTGTGACCTGGGAGAAGATTGATGTCTGCAGGCTTCATGTGTTCTGGAGAACCTTACGGCACTGAAAGGGTTAATCTCACCCTGCCAGCAGCTGGAATTCGGCTGGAATTCGGCTCTCGATGTTGGTCACCCAGCTCCTGCCGGGGTCCAGCGAGCAGAAGCAGCTGAGCTCCCAGCCCAGCCCCGCCGAGCAGGGCCCGGCCCCGCTGGGCCGCCTGCAGCCCCCATCACCTGCCCGAAAGCCAGAGGCAGGAGAGCCTTCCCAGGGTTTGTTCTCCCCTAAATGTGGATCACAGAGGCGTGCCAAGCTTCTTAAGTGGCTTCAAAGAGAGCTGCCAATATTCAAAGCAGCCAGGTGATTGGTTCTGTTGGGTCTAGAGGAAGCTGTAAGCACCTCTTTGCAAAGAATCACTTCCGTGGCTGATGGAGGCCTCTTGAACTAAAAACCCAAACTATGCTAAACCATGACAAAGGCCTATCATACACCAGTTAAATGCCATGTCACAAGGCTTACTGGAGATGGAGAGCACCTCTGGAGGTGTTCCATAATGGCAAAGAACCAACCCACCCTGAAAAATGCTTTCTGAGCTCCTGGGGACAGTTTCTGAAATGAGACGTTGCATCCAGCTTTTTGGAAATCCTTGATCCAAAAAAAAAAAAAAAAAAAAAACAATAGAAA
Organism: Coloeus monedula; assembly: GCF_965178545.1. Lineage (NCBI taxonomy): Eukaryota > Metazoa > Chordata > Aves > Passeriformes > Corvidae > Coloeus > Coloeus monedula. The sequence continues at coordinate 1,189,519 of NC_138822.1, read as the reverse complement.
TACCAAAGCTGCTATGGCAAGAACCAGTGTTTCCAGGAGGGGAGGGAAATGCCAACATTTTAAAATCTTGAAGGAAAGAAATAAATCTGTTTCTCTGTTTCCCTGGGATTCAGTACTACTCACCAGCTCGTGGGCTCATGGGTTGTCTCCCTGCCTTCACAGTGACATTGGCTCTGATTAATCCTTGTGCATTTTTGATTACTACTATGCTAAAACTCCACCGCTTCAGCTCAAACAACAGTGCCTAATGTGCTGTCTGAAAGTCTACTTTCCTGCCAATGTGAAGTTGCCAAATATTGGGGTGAGGTGCAATTATACAACGTTTTAAGTAGAGGAGATGAAACCTGTGAGGAACACGTGTTCATTTGTTCCTTTCAGCATTATCACAGTCTGTGAGATTTCTCCTGCTTGAGTTAAGGAAGGTGAGGCTCTTCCCTTTGGCTCTGAGTGGGAGTGGATGGGACCCTGAATTTGAAACAGGGAATGGGGTTTGGAAAGATGCTGGGAGGGTTTTGTTTGAATGAACACATACATGTTGGAAAGGCTGCTGTGTTCTCGTGCAGAAATAAACTATGCATGTAAAAGAAGCTTCTATTTTATAAATTAGACTGTTCGTGCCAGCGCACTTTATTTCTGCAACAGACATATCATTTCAACTGGAATTTTCCTGTTTCAGGACCAAGGCAGTGGAATGTCTCTGTTGTTCCAAAATGTGCAGTTGATAAGGATTGTTTGGCTCACAGCTTACTGGAAACATAAGAATACACATTTTTCTGTTTTTCAGCCATGGATGCTTGCTTTTATGCATGGCACCAGTGGACAGAAACTGCAATTAAGATGATTTTTTTTTTCTTCCGGTGCACTTTCTACCAAAGCATCATTAACTCCTTACAAATATATGGCTCCTCCTTCCAGTCCTGTGATGAACTTTGTATTTTCTGTCTAATTCAAGTAGTGTATTTATCCTTTCTAAATCCTTCTGTCATTTGAGTAGGACTGTGATGATACAGAGGATACCTGGCAGAGGAGCATTACCTGCCACTGGCAGGCAGAGCTGCAACACAAAAAGTCACAGCAGAGATAACTCCTATGTGTACTCCTTTCCCCAGGATATCCCAGTCATCCCATGGTTTAGAAAAAGCTGATAATTGGAAAGAAAAAATTTTTTTTCTTGGTAATTTTAAAAAAATTTTTATCTGCATTCCCACTTTTACTTCTGAAGTTTTCCGTGTAAGTTATCAGGTACAAATGACTGTCTCTTGGTCAGGAGGGCCTGGAAGAGACACAAACACACACGAGTCTTGAAATGCTGCACCACAAAATCTGGACTGGCACGTGCTGGAGATTTGCAGTGCTGAGCCTCTCGAGCACAAAGCCTGCAGATAGTCACCCTGAAAACAGAGTTAAAGCAAAGGGAGCAGCTGGGTTGGAAAAGGGTGCGAGGAGTGAGGGAGAGGACCAGAGGGGAAATTCCCTTATTCCCAATCTCAGTCCTGTAGAACCTCTCACAGCTACAGTGTGAAACCATGCAAGGACATGACAGGTCAGAATTATCCTGGCAGCACCATCAGACACCAGCCAGAAGGAGAAATGACCTCTGGGAGAGGGAGAGATGCCCTTGTGCCTCAAGAACTGGGGGCTTGGGAAGTGCAGCTCTGCCAGCTGAGGATTTCACATCAGCGACTCGCAGCAACTTTGACACTCAGGCTGCCACTGAGCAGGGCCAGGTTTTTATTTCCTCAGCCCCAGGCAGGACAGCCCTGCTCTTGTCTTGGGGTGACTTTAGGATGTTGTATCCCCAGTCATTGCTCTACGCCCAGAAATGAATTTTGTGCCTTTCTGTGCCCTTAGACTGAGCCCGAGAGGGGGGAGGGAAAAAACCAAGCGAACTTTTCAAAGCAGTTTGTTCAAGGACACAGAGATACACACACTCCTCTGCATCCTCCTGCTTTCAGCTCCTTTTCTCCAGAGGGAGACCGAGAGTTGAATATTGTTTCCCTGGGACTTTGGGTTTTTTCCATTCTTCACTTCTGGACTGTTTCAACATCAGAACACACCGGGAGAATTTTCTACCACGGCCCCGGAGGTGAACCCACACCGACCCAGCTCCCAGGAGGAGGAGAGAGAACACACCAACAGAAGGACTCTGAAATCCTCACAGGTTTCTCTCCACAGCGAGAGGTTTTATTATTTAGCATTATTATCCTTTTCCTGTGTGTTTGTTAAATAAATAGTTTTTATCTCTTTCACTTTCCTCTGAGGAAAATTTCTTTTTTCCCGAACCTGGTAGGGGAGGATTGGTTGTAACCTGCCTTCTACCAAGGGATATTTTCCTCCAGATTTGTCCAAGCTGGCACAGCTCTCCAGACCACGAGGAGCATCTCCTGTGTAGCACTGGCCCCCTGAGCTCTGTCCAGCACCAGACACCTCTGCCAGCTCTGTGTGCAGCACAGGGACCAGCCTGGGCAGTGTTTAACTCTCACCTTCTTGTGCCAGCCTCACTCAGGTTCCCAGGCATTCCTGCTTTAGCTTGCTCCCTTCGTGGAACAGACAAAAGTTTGGCAGCAACTGGCCACAGGCAGCCTTGGCAAGCTCTCAAAAGCTTTTGTATTACGCCTGGTTATGTGTCAAAGATACATTTTTTTTCCATCTGAAGTGCCTTCCTAGATGAACTAACCACTTAGGACTCCACAGCTAGTCTGTGTGACCCCTGTTCTAATAAACAGGATGTCTTTGGACATCTCTCAAGGTGTTTTAAGACAACTGCAGTATAACTTGCAAAGGCTACAAACAACTAATTAATTCTGTAATCTAAAATAAAAAATGTGTTTGCTTGCAAATCTGGTTTTGATTGATTTTCAGTCATACTGGGGTTTCCATTACTTGTAACATAAAAGCACTTACAGGGCTAAGAACATTGCTGTGTTCTTACTTCCTAGAAATCAGGGCCAAATTATGGCTAATTTGGAGTTCCCAAACTTTGCCTCTACCAGAAAAAGGGATGAGTGGGGCAGCAGTATCCTAAACTCTTAGAACCAGCAGTGAAAATCATATCACAGTACCCTTCTCACTGCTGGCAGCTTCCACCTCTCTGTTTATATGTATTTTCCATCTGCAGATCTCCATTCAGCTGAAGTCCCCAAGGGAGACTGATGGGATTTGGTAGAAAAGAAATTAACCTTGAATTACAGGATGGCTCATAATCCATCTCCTGGCAGGGAGCTGAGCCGGGATGTTGAGGGTAAGCCTTTGTGACCAGATGTCTGGAGTTTTCCCATCAGATCCTTGGGGCAAACCTCCAGCTTAGACACAGGGAAGTACCAGGATGCTGCTGTCCTGCAGCCACTACTTCATCTGTGCAGCGGATAAAAATGCAGCCTTTGTGGCCCTGAAGATTCTAAAGCAGGAAAGGGAGTTTATGGGGACACAAAGGAGGGGATGTAACTCGGGAAATAAAAGGAAAGCACAGACTGAGAAAGAAACTGATGCTGTTTTGTCAGGACACAGAGCAAATACAGAATAAGGGTGAACCTCGCCTTCTCAAAGAATAAGCAAGGAGTTTGGTTTGTGGGGGTTTTTAACCTTTATTGAATTGCAAGGTGTTCATTACTGATTCTCTCCTCAAGGCTTGGTAAGCTGGGTGAAGAGCTCTGCATTTTGGCATTTTGCTACAGGAGTAAAGTCCCACAACATGGATACCTCTTACCCACAACGGAATTTTTTTTCTCACCTTCTTTCCTAAGGCATCTTTGAGATGATTATCAGTGAAAAACTGGCTAAACAATCTGTCACCTACTTTTCCTTTCATCAGCTGGTAAAAAACCTGCACAGACTACGTACAACAGTGCCAGAAGAAGAAAATACCTTGTTTCACTGAGATACACACTGCTAAATATAGATTTTACTGAACTGTTGGTTTCTAAGTTCATAGGACTCATTCCCACTGCTTCTCAGTGGCTCCTTCTCATCCCCCATGTCATTGTCTTTCATCTGTGCAAAATAGGCAGGAGAAGCCTTGCACTCGTAGTGCCTGTCGAGAGATTTCAGGTGGATGAGCATGTGCAGAGCATAGGCCAGGACCAGCAGCAGAATCAGGGACATCACCAACCCCATCAGGATTGCAGGGGAGAAGAAGGATGCACAGTCTCTGGCGTAGGCAAAATGTCCTTCTTGAACGTTAAAACCTTGAATCTACAGAGAGAACAAGAGGGATCATGTTAAATAAAGTACTGGTCCTTTGTTAATTTTCTCCTGATGGCAGTAAGAATTTCAATTTAACACCTGCACACAGCAAATTTGTGTCTCCCACTGATAGCTGGAGTTAATGCTCAGAGTTTATCCAGGTCAGTCTTCTGGAACTGCCAGCTATTCTAATCCCCTCCACTCTGCTGCCCAAAGGATTTGCAGCTGTGTTTCAAACAAGATCTTCCACGCTCACTCTTTGTTGGCCCAGCAATATTGAACTGCAGGTCTGGTACCTTTCATGTTAACTGTGCATCTCCAGCACCAGTTGTTGAGAGTCCCCAGAGTCTCTGCTTCAGACTGCACAAACTTCAACACGACAAACCAGGAAATATTCCCACGTGCCTGCCCTAGTATAAAGGTTTTCCTCACCAGTTCCACATGGGTGGTACATGGCAGCAAACCAGCTAAACTACAGGAGGCTGCCCCCAGCTGTGGAAAACACCAATGAGTTTTACTCGTGGCTTCAGTTCTGATATGGATTTTACCACACTGGCACGCAGGGAATTGACTGTCTGCTCTACTAAATCAGTCCATGGACATTTTTCACAGGGTGAGAGAAGGGGATCAGCTTTTTTCACTCCCTTTTTCAGCTCCTCATGCCCTCTGACTCTGGTATCTAAAAGCAAGACAACTTAGTCCTGCCATCTTAGGCTCCCTCACTGTCAAACACAGAAGAATTGGCACTTCCAGAAGATTATTAATCTTATCCTAAAATAAGGACTTAAGATGGGTCAGAGGAATTATCCAGTGGCTTTAGAGGCAGGCTGGGGTGACTATAATCAGGGCACAGGGTTAAAATTCCTCGGCATCAAAAGTGAAGTGAGATGAATCCCATGCCTTGGGTGTGTGGTGCTGTTACTGATGCCAGGTGTGAGAGCTCTGCTCAGAACAATGAAACTAAACTCACTCCCCACTAGAGGGAACACAACCAGAAAGACTACAAAAAATAGCCCTTAATGTCCTTTGACAGGGAAAGTCTCAGCTTCTATTTCGTGTTCCACGACAGGAACAAGTGTAAACTTGCTCATGGAAGGTGACCATCTTTCCTCGGCACAGAAGGGCAAACCTTCCCCCGAATCTACCCATGGGATCCATTTAGCTTCAGCCCATGGCATCACCTGGAAGTCAATGAAAGTGACCTCCCAGAGCTGGGAGAGGTCGTTTGCAGAGCTGGGCACGAGCAGGGCATGGTATCTCTGCAGGCTGCTGACGTGCTCGCAGTGGAAGGAGTAACTGGCCGGCGCGTGGATCCCCGTGGCGTTGAACGTCGCCTGCACTGAGTGGTTGTACAGGAGCTGCAGCCTGTGCAAGCTGAACCAGTTCTGGACAGACAGCTGGTAGTAGCTGGTAGTTAACAAGAGCCTGGAGATGTTGGAGGAGAGGCAAGTAAGAAAATGAGTCAGGGGGATTGCAGCTGTTAAATTGAACAACCTTAGGACACTTGCTGGCATGGCCGGTTTTTATCAGAATGAGCTCCTGCTCCTTCCGTGGAGTCTGGAAAGTGAGGGACAGCTTTCCATGGAGGGGCAGAGGCCTGGAACAGCTGCCCAGGGAGGGCCTGGAGTGTCCCTCTCTGGAGACATCCCCAGGCCAGCTGGACACGTTCCTGTGCCACTGCTCCAGGGGACCCTGCCTGGGGCTGGGCAGGGGCTTGGGCTGGGTGAGCTCCAGAGGTCCCTTCCAACCTCAGATGCCCTGGGATTCTGTGATTTGAGGTTGTTCGTTGTGGCAGCTGAAGGAGTCTGCTGTTTTTCCCCAAAGCAGGAAGAGTATGAGGGGATTTTGCCTAATTAGTGGGGAAAATAGGAATGCAACACTGGTATTGTACCTCCACCAGGGGTATGGAAAGTCACTCACCAAGAAATGCTGTTTTCATCTATCAACAAGAAGCAAACATAAAGTAAGTCACAGTGTGATGCCCAGTCTGTATCTAATCAGCAAGGCTTAGCTAAAATCTCAGACATGGGAAGATTCTACACAAAAGAGATGAACCAAACTTTTCCAGGAGTGGAAAAGTCAATGTAGAAGAAGAAATGCCTTACTAAAACAAGGCAGGTGACAGACAGACATACTGAATGCAGGTGTTTCAATTATACAGGAGTTTCTCTCACATTATATTTGCTCAAACAAATTCTCTTTAATTCCCCAAGCAACTCTGTAACAATGTATTTTAACATGTTATTATCTGGTGAGGGTTTTATTATATAAACTTACCTGATAACAAGTCCTTTTAGATTGCCAATGTCACCAAACTTCAGGGAAAGTCTGGGTCAAAAAGCAAGTAACATCAGGATAGGAAAGAAATTCAGAAATCTTCAGAGAAAAGAGCAGCACAAAAGATTAAGCTCAGTCATACATGGAATTTTTTGCTCAGCCTACCCTTAAAGTCAGTGGGGAAAAAACCTGAAAGGGTTAAATATTCCTCCAGTGAAATACACCTGCTCACCTGCTAATTGGAATGAGGCCCAGGCTCCCCAGAAAGAAGAGAAATTCATGTTTAACTTCCAACACAACTCAATCCCACTGCTTCCCACCTTAGCTGATAATTAGGCTCAGTGGATATCTGTTCTCCTTCTCAAGCTATGACATCTCAGGCAAGCATCACCCCTGCCTGTCATCAGAAAGTGTAACCAGACACCTTGTCCTCATCTTTGTAAATATCAGAGCATAAAGGAAAGCATATGGAAGGGTTCAGGTTTCCACATTCCTTCCTTACCGCCACACACATGCCCTGGCTGTGAGGCAGCTCTGCAAAGCCTTGGGCACCTGAGCTTTAATAAAGTGAAAGCCCTATCAGGTTAATTAATGTAATACGTGATTAAGTGGAATATATTCTTATTGCTTAGAATTAATATTTTGCCTCTTAAAACCTGCACTGTTCACATAAGACAAAAACAAAACGTTGTGGAAGCATGCCGATTCTGAAAGACTTCCAAAATTAAAGTGGAAGGATATTTTCAAAAACAAAAATAAACCAAACAAAAACCAAACAAACAGAAGCCCAAAACAAACCTAAACAAAAAAACAAAGGCCAAACAAACACACAAACAAAAAATAATAGAAACCAAACAAACAGAACCACAGCAAACAGGGAGCCCTACAATTTCATAGGTGATCTACACTTCTTGGGTAGCACTGGTCCCATAAGACAGGACACTGAATCCAGACATTCCCTTGCTTTATTACAAAGGGAAATCAGAGACAGTTGAGGATTAAGCACAGGCAAATGTGGAATTCAAGGAAAAGAACTAAGCAGCTTGGATTATTATATCTGATACCATTCTCTGTGTTTTAAAACCCCTAATTTTGCCTTAGTATATTTTCTATTAGGTTACGATAATTTCTAATCAGACTAAGATTATTTCCCAATGATAGGCCAGAAGAGAGGGAGGAATGCTTGCCATCACTGTTTATATTTAACATATTTTTATTCCATTCTGTACCTCTGCCTGTCAAAACAGTGCTGGATTAGTTCCCATGCTGATGATGTATTATTCAGACTGCCTTGTTGAATATTATGATGCTATAGGCAAAAATCCTGGGTTCTTTCTCAATTTCACTTTCAGTTTTCTAGGAACCTCACCAAAATGCCTGTGCACCTTGTGCTGTACAATCAGAAAGAGGTAACACCTACTTTTCTGTGAAAACATATTTAGATGTACAGGTGAGTTGTTGTATAGAAGTGAAACTGCTGGGATTGGTCATGTTATTTTTATTGCTGTTTGTGTCATTACAGGTTTAAACTCCCTTTGTGGGGCAGAATCAGTGCTCATGCTCAATTAGGAATCTCCCTCCTGATTTTTAGGCCTCCCAGAGTGGAATCTGGTGTGAGCCATGAGCCAGTACACTGCATGAGGGAAGAGGAGCAATCAGGCATGTGACAAAGGAAATAAAATACCACCTGCCTTCCTAGGACAGCCAAGACACTGGAGGATTTGGGATGCAGTGCGGTTAATATTTGTCTCTCACTCAGGGTGAGAAACATAAAAAGCAAAATTTTGCTGAATGCTTCTCACTCAGGGTGAGAAACACTTAGCAAAGCTGCTAAATTCTGTTCATACTGAGGAAATTAGTGACTGGTGTGCAGAGGTCAGGTTTTCAGACACTCTTGTGCCACATGCAGACCTGTGATGAACCCACTCTTTGTGTCCAGCACCTCACGGATCACAGCTTGGGATTTGGGGTGACCTTCCAAACACAGCCCTGCACCCTGTGCAGCACTCCTGGCACACACCCCAGGATAATGAAGGGATAATCAGTGATGCACAGCACCTAAGCCCCTCATTCAGCACAGGGTCCTCTCTGCAACTGTTGGGGAGGATGAAAGTTTGGTAGAAAGTTTCACAGGTATGTAGGCTTGGGAGAAAGGTCTGTGAATGTAGAAACTGGGGATGAGATAGAAATGGAAGCAAGTTTTGGTACAGAGTAAAAGATGTTTTGCTGAAACAGTGATCACTGAATAGCTGAGAAGGCAAAGGTTGGAGATGAGTTGGAAGGAGATTTTTAGGAGCAGGACAAAGGTATGTGACTGCAAACAAAGACATGTTTTTCACCAAGTAAATAAGTCTCAAGAAGAGCATAAGTAAATAGAAAACATGTCTTTACCAAAAAGAAAGATATGGCAGGCAAACAAGAAATGTTGATGTAGCAAGAAGAAGAGAGGTCTGAGAATTTTCCACTGAAAGCTTAAATTGTAACTTACTTACTTTTGTGATTGGATAATAATGACTATAATATGGTGATGGTAGTAGCTATGATAGGCTATAGGCAAATGTAAAGGTATTGTGTATGGTGCTTATTGGTTGTTATGTGTTAAGATACTCTGCAAAGAAAAGTATAGAATGCTCTGTAACTTGAACAGAAGGCGGCTTCAGGTATGCCTGCAGCTGGAGCTGGCAGTTGTAGGGCTGACTCTGGATAGCCACTCCCTGAGCTGCTGTAACTTCACCTGTGCAATAAACAGCTTTCAAGAGAGCCACCTGAAGTCCAGACATCCTTTGTGAAACCTTCTCCTATATGCAACCCCACAAGCAGCTGTGTAAAACAGCTGGAGACTGAAGAGACCAACAGCTTCAGCCCCACGGGCACTGAGAGCAAAGCTGGCTGCTAAGGAGGAACCACAGCAGTGCAACAACTGAATTATGTGTGTCCACGAAAGGCTGTGTTTATCTACACACCCCCCACTGCCTGCCATGGCAGGACATCACCAGAAAGAGCCTGGGGCTCTGCAAGGTCTGTTCCCCCACACACACTGCCCAGAGTGGTTATCTGGCCCCAGATAACCAGCAGAGCAGCATTCCCCCCTTACATGGCACTGTCCTCGCTGCAGTTTGAGTCCCCAAGGTCCACGGTGGCGTGGACACCGAAGGTCTTCTCTGTCAAATCCAGCTGGGTGTGGTTTTCAAACCTGATGGTGATCCTCTTGGCCCAGAACAGGATGCAGGGGGTGCCGTTGACGGTGACGTTGAGGGGGCTGTAGTGGCTGTGGGGGAACGGCCTCCAGGATGCTCCTTCCCACTGTCCTCCCCCACTCAAGTTGTAGCTGACAACCTGAGGGACCACACAAGAGATTTCCATCAGAAGATGTGATTGCAGGAGTTGCCATCTCCCCAGAACACGTGGGGCTGGCACTGGGAGCCAGCCCAGGGTTGAGGAAGCAGAGGGATATCTGGCTGTATCCCCTTCCCACCTCGGGGATGGCACATCACAGAACATCCAGGACAGCACAGAAGGGCTGAGGCAAAGCAAGAACCACAAGGTGCTCCTCCCAGCAGAAGACTCTCTAGGACGGCTCTAAGAATTGCTTCAGCACCCTGGAAAGGACTCAGGTTGTGCAAGGACACAGCCTACCATGCTGGAAGCACACTGGGCAGCTGTCCAGCTGAGAGAAATGTCCGAGTTTACCACTACCTGCAAGCAGCTTGGCTCACCATGGCTTTAAAATCAGGGAAATACCTGCTGCAGAAGGGGATGGATCAAGTATGGATCCCTACTTTTACAAAGTCAGCTGCAAGGCTAAAACCCAGGGACTGCAGCTTCCAGGTCATCTGCAGGCAGCAGGAAACTGCCATCCCTTACAAGCCAAATTTCATGGCAAAAGACACTTTGACTGTCAGGCAAGACAATTTGACTCAGGGCTCAGAAAGAACTAAAGAATTTAACTTCCATTTTCAGATTTCACACTCAAATTTCCAGGCCCCATCTCTGTCCTATCTGAGGAGGATAACACACACCACACCTGCATGGCTGCTTTTAGCATGTCATATGATTGCAAGTTCACATCAAAACAGGAGAGGTTTTCTGAGTCCCAGGCATAAACAGCATCTTACCAGGCTCCAGAAGGGACACAGTTAAGCCCCAAGGTTTTGTCTGGGCTTAAAGAGAGATTCTGTGAGTGTGTTTTTCAGATTAGCAAATCATAACTCTCAGCTCAGACCCCAACAGATCCCTTTTGATACTGGACCTTACATATGGCACAAGGATGTTTGAGGATTAAAATTAATAAGTGCTGACAGCAACAAGCTGAAAGCAAGGCAAGATCATGCTCAGGAAATGTGCTGAGTGGCTGTGACTGTATTTATATAAACGACAAGGCTGTCTGCTCAGAGGTTCATATGAGAGAGATTTATTCAACACGTTACTTACATTGGTAAGCTTCTTTTGGTGAGGAAGCCTTTTATGCTCAGTTTTTGACAAGACCTACAGCCTGGTCTCAGGAAAAAAACTCCCACCAAAAACCTGAAGTTTTGCTGCAGCTCTTCCTTCAGTACCAACTGGTAGATGCACAAGACTGGTCACAGCAGTCAAATGCCATTGTACAGGATATGGATAGAAGGATTTTGTCCTTTCAGACAGATCCTGTGCCCAAACCCGTGGTCAGCCAGCACCAACAACAGCACCTGAGGCGTCACCTCAGTCCTCAGAAAAGCAGAGAATATTTCGTACAGGTGTTGAAGCAGAACTGTACCACAGTGTTTTAGATGGGTTTGCTGGCTGTCTCTTGTAAACAAATGAAAACCAATTAAATTCAGCAGTGTAAGCTGAAGGATCTAAATGTGCTGTGAAAAGGCTTCACAGATCCAGTCCTCCAGGCGTTTACCTGTGCCATCGCCACTCGATTGACATTGAACTTTGGCTTCACACCACCATTGTAATGCTGACCTGCAGAAGAAGGGGTGTCATTTCAATACTGGCATGTTATAAACACCCAATCAGTTATAAAAATTTTGCACATTCTTATGCAAACAGTAATTATCCCTGCACAAAATGTGTATGTCAGAATTACAGATTTTGCCTTGGAAATCACTTGACTTCCAGCAAATACTGCCTTGAGGATATGTATTTTCTAATTTACCTTTCTTGTTCACCACAGTTCCTCTTCTTCTCACTGGACACCTTGTCACCCTCGCTGGGAGGAACTCCAGTGCCCCAAAATTACAGGATTCAGTCTATATCTGTATTTATTCACCTCAAATACAACAAAAGCTGCTTTTTTCTTCGCACAGCAAATTCATCAAAGGGTATGTGCTGAACTGCCTGGCAAAAGTGTGGTAACTGTGCTGGGAACTTCTCTCCCTACACTGCCAGGGACAGGAAGTTGTGACAAATACCCCTGACATCCCAGGATATCCCACCCCTCCTGCTCGCCAGGAGGGTGAAGTTCCACAAGCACAGATCATTTCATGGGCACTCTCACAGCTCCATCCTTCAAACATTTAACCCTGTTTTCATCTGATTTTAAAAAAGGTGAATGCTTTTTCCTTCCACATTCTCGCTGCATCTCAGAGTTGGACAGTAATAACTTTTTTTTAACAGGTTAAATCCGTTAAAGGATTTTTACCCTTTAAAGGCTATTTTTTCAAGAGAGTCATGCCTTAACAAAATATGTGACAGAAGAGTCACCAGTGCCAAGAGAAGGAACATCTGGGAATGAAATCTTCTACAGCCACACTAATAGAACCAGCACCCAGGGATTCAGCCCACTAAAAGCCTTACCATTTCTCTGGAGAGAATCTTGATCTGAAAATTCATGTGAACTAGGAGAGAGGAGAAAAAGATTTATTGTGCAGCATCTGGTTTTAAAGTCTGCAGCAAGTTTAGTGCTGAAAGCTCCTGTTGCTGCTTCACTCCAGCAAACATTCCAAGGGTAACTCAGGTCCTTGGCTGGTGAGTGCCACGGGAACAGGAAAAATTATCCCAAAGCTGCAGTACCCAGGCTAAAAATGTCTCATTTTCAGAGATCACCCAGGTGAACCAGCCCTGACAGGCGCTCCCATGTCCTTACCATGCTGACAAAAGGCCTCACTACCCCTCTTGTCCCGTTCCATGGGATGTCAGTTTTGGGTTAGGGACAGAGCCAGTTCCAGGGCTCAAGCAGGAGAACCAAGGAGGGCTCGGCGCCACTCTCATTCCCCAGTGAGGATCAGAAGCAACACGATGGATTTAGAGCAAAAGCAGGGGGTTGGCGTGCCTTAAGCACAGCTTTACACCATGTGATGTTAGCTCCTGGATGGATCCAGGCAATAACAAATTCCACGGAAGTCAGCTGCAAGGCAGGGCTCAGGTGAAGAACATCTCAAGTGACAGCTACCAGGCTGATGAAATTGTCAGCATTTGATTTCTCTCTTAGGCAGAAGTCTTCAGCTGGTGTCAGCACAATCTGCTTTCCTGAGCTACAGACTCAAGCCCAGTGGATTCACAAACACCGACACCTAAAGATCAAAGTCCAAGGCACCAGGACTCACTGAGTCACAGGAGCACTTTCCTTTCCACACCCCAGCAGCTTCCTTGGGACCTGCATCCCATGTTAGTGGATTGATTTGCTCTTGTGAGCACCAACCCACACACCCTGCACGCCCTGCCCTGCCTGTGCCCCTCAGTGCCTTCCAGAGCTGCCTCACCTCCCCCTGCACATGGAAATACACTTTGCATCTTCTTCTCTTGCCCCATTTCTTACCACCTTTCCAAACCACCACAGCAGGAAAATTTGTGGAAATACTTACACCAAGGCAGGCGTGTAAATATTAGGAATCAGAGCAGTTTTCAGTATTTATGTGCAAATTTCACCGTAAGGTGTTGGAATTGCAAAGTCCTGGGGAGTGTTTGGACAGCAGGGTGAACCCTGCCCCTAGGGGGTTCTGGGCAGGGGGATCTGTGTAAGGAGTGATCCCAACCTAATTTCCATCACAGCATCCTCAAGGGCAGATAAATATGCATCCAAGAAACAGTGGGACAGCCTAGAGCCCACCCTGCTTGCTGCCAAGCTGAAAGAACTTTATAAAGATCTTACATTCAGAAAAGTTCAGCTTTGTTTAAAATTCATCTCGCAGTTTTATTTACATATGGAGAGACCAGATTTGTCCTCAGTTGCAGCTTTGAAACCCCCGTGGCTTCAAGAAGCACTCTCAGAGTGAGTCCTCCCTTCTCCCACTGTTTTTTGGGTGCCAGGGTTAGTGCTGGGCTGGGGTCTCCAAGGGGCTTGAGGCTGCTCAAGCCAACAGCAAACAGCCTTCAGAGATGGGTGGAAATATTCAGATTTTGACACAGGTATCAAAAGATGTGGCCACAATGGACCAAACCTTGTTTTCTTGCTCAAACAAAACACTCTCTAAGGCTGTTTTACAGTTAGGAACATGGGTCTTGTAATTTGATGCAGTCTTTTCTGGTTGTTCTTCATGACAGGTTGTGCCTTCCGGCTGAAAAAGGCAATTTGGGGGCATTTTTTTCATGATGATAGCTACAAAACCAAGGCATGCTGAAAAGAAACTAACGTGAATTACTTAGTTATTCTGACTTTAGTTATACTTAGTTGCACCTATTTATCTATCAATTCATGCTTATTTATACTTTTATCTCCTCTCCATATGCATAATCAAGCACTCATAGCTGGTTATTCCAGCTTGGAAATCACCAGGCTGTGCTACTCGGACTACAGCACTGGGATTGGAAGAAGAATGGTCTAAAATTGTGCAATTCATTCCATTCCCTGACAAGTTTTTATGCTGTTCCAGGAAGAGGAAAGGTTAGTTCTCTATGTGTGACTGTCCATTAAGAAAAAGGAATCCCGGCTCCCGCACACCCCGTGTAGGCACAGCCACTGTGGAAGAGATGTCACGTCTCTGCTTTCAGCATGAAGATACTCAAAGAGGGATGAACGTGCACAGCTGATGAAATATTCACGTTTCCGTGAGGAATGCAGAGCACAGAGTGACCCGGGAGCCGCCACGATGTCCCACGGCACCGCGAACACGCTCAGCCCCGTGTCAGGCACGTGAGGCAGGTGCCTCCAGCCAGGCCCTCCTGCTAATTACTCTGCTAATTAGCAGTGCTGGCTGCCTCCTCTCCTCCTGCACAAGGCATGAAGTCCCATGGAAGGGAAATCCATCTCCCCACGCCACAGTGGCGCGGCCAGCCACACGATCACGTCCCGGTTTCAGGGCAGGCACGAGTGGATGTTGATGTCATCAGCTCTGTCAGCTGCTCTGACACTCAGCCCTGAGGTGTCACGGGGGTGTGATCCGTGGCAGGAACGGGTGGGTGGCTGTCCACAGCCACCCTGCTGCCAAAAGAGGAGCTTTTCCACCAAAAAGGCGCGCTGGGGGGTCCCAGCGCCCTGGCGTTCTCAGCTGGAGCACGTTCCATGGGAACAGAAGGATGGGGAGTAAAAAACTGGAAAGTAACTGCACGTTAAAAAATACGTATCCCCTTTTGATTATAAAAATGGTAATTATGTGTATAAGAGAAAAGGAACCAGCTAGCACTGAGCATTCTCCAGAGCAAAGAACTTTAAGCACACTGAGTGAGAGACCAGCCTTTCAAATTCATCACCCTTTTATCAGCCTCTCTTACCCTGAAATTTCAAATGCATTTGATCACAAATGGTGTATGTTTTGGTGACTGATATTTTCTCTTACCACTTGGTAAACAACTCTCCCAGATACACCCAGGCATGTATGTTGTATGTTGAATTCACCATACCAAGTACGTTAGGAACCCACATGAAATTGGATTAGCCCTAATACAAAGCACTGGAATGACTAATCACCATGTAAAACCCAATTAAATAAGATTATAAGTATAAAGAAGTGTAAATTCCCTCTTATCAGATGACTTTATCCATCTACATAAGATAACTGAGTCTGGCTTGTTTGTCTGCAAAAGTTGATAAAGACTCTTGAGGACTTCCATGTAAACAGAGTTTTCCCCATCAGATGAGCCACATGAATAATCCTGGCACTCAGCAGGGTTGGAGTGGAGGCCACAGGCAGTTTTCATGCCATGTCCACACTTCTCTTCTTCATATTACTACTCTGGTGAACTGCACCAGATGGGAAAATGCACTCTACATCTACAGAAACAGTATCCCTATTATTTCAGAGTCATCTCCCTCAGGCTGATAATCTCCAGCTGCAAAATTCCTCACTGGCTGCTCAACTGGTTTCAGTTAATTTATGAAATATTTAATTGGACAATAACGTGTGGCCTCTCAAATGCACTAGAAATAAAGTTATGAAAGGTGAGGAGCACCTGGGGGCAATGCACTGCTTGTAGTCCTAGGGACACTCAGCATAAGGAGTTTCAGTGAAGTTATTGACACTATAAATGTGTAAGTTTGGAGAGACCAGGTTCAGGGAAAGAGCTGGTTCCTGCTAAGAAACATCCTAACAAAAAACATCACTGACTTTTAAATGGCTCTATGTAAGTTCTGTCAATACGAAATACCTACAAAACCTACAACTCTTTAGGTTTTCAAATCTTTAATTTGATCCAGGGAGACAGATCTCCATAAATATTTTACAATGCACTGATTACTGGGGTTTGATTTGCAATTTAATGGATGTCCAAAAGCTCAAGCTTCCATTTTTAATACAAAAAAAGGGAAATTGAACTCATAGTACTTCTACCAAATTAACACTGTGCAGACACAATCCCATTGTGCCTGCAATGAGGCAAAATTCCCATTTAATTCCCTGGCATCAAGATTGTGACTTCGTCTGTTAACACTTATTGCAATGAAGTTCAGGTAATGCTCTGCTGCTTGTTCTCTGTCAGATTTTGGTCTGATTGGGGGGGGGGAAAAAAAGAGTGGAATCATACTAAGAAGAGCAGTAAGAAATCTGAGAGCTGGCAGAGGAGAGCAGCAAGTAAGCTATTTAATGAAAACATATTGTACTATTTATCAGCAACTGGCTACCAGATCTCCTAATACAAGCTTAAGCAAATCACCACATGTCCTTCTTGCCTTAAATGCACAGATTTTACTGGCAGCTGCGACCTTCACCAGCATGTTTGTTCTGTGTGTTTTTGGTGACTTTGGCCATCATTCAACTCATACAGCTCAGGCTGCCTTCACTTTCATCATGCTTGACTCTACAAGGTCCCCTCTTCCCCCTGCTATGATCTGGGCTCACTGTTTGTGTTTCATTGGAGGGTGAAGCAGCACCACTAACAATAAACTCAAATCTCCAGTAATTCTGTAAGTTTAATACTCACTTGCAATATTGAATTCACGCTTCCAATATTCTACAAAAGTAGCAAATTTTCATGCCTGTGTTTCTTGTAGTAGTTTTCACACTCTTTTGCTGTTACACTCTTTATAACTCCGTTTTCCCAGGGACCAGGGAAAGTCAGCGTGAGAGTCATCAAAACATAATGAAACGTGGCACAGATGCAACAGAAAACACCCGATTTTAAACCACGTTCACAAAACTGTGCCAGAGTTACACCTCTAACGCACCGCCTGCTTCAAAATAATTAATTCCTGCATTACCTCGGGTGTTTCCAAACCTGGGCAGGAAACCACGGCCAGGTCCTGGCATTGCGAACGCGGCACGAATGACAGCGTGCGAAACCTGCGCCCATCCCTGCTCCGCCACCACGCCCGGGCACCGACCTGTTCCCCGCGGGGCTTCTGTCCTCGGAGCCGCCGAGCCCGGCGCAGGCGAGCAGCAGCAGGAGCCGCAGGGCAGCGATCCCGTCCATGGGGAAGCGCGGAGCCCCTCCACGCCCGGCACAGCATCAGCGCCGAGCTCCGGGGGCGGGACGGGGGCGGCCACTGCGGGCGGAGCCGCGGCTGCATCCCCGCTCCATCCCCGCTCCATCCCCGCTCCCATCCCCGCTCCATCCCCGCTCCATCCCCGCTCCATCCCCGCTCCATCCCCGCTCCATCCCCGCTCCATCCCCGCTCCATCCCGGCTCCATCCCCGCTCCATCCGTGCCCCATCCCTGCTCCATCCCCGCTCCATCCCCGCTCCATCCCCGCTCCATGCCCGCTCCATCCCCGCTCCATCCCCGCTCCATCCCCGCTCCATCCGTGCCCCATCCCTGCTCCATCCCCGCTCCATCCCCGCTCCATCCCTGCCCCATCCCCGCTCCATCCCCGCTCCATCCCCGCTCCATCCCCTCTCCATCCCCGCTCCATCCCCGCTCCATCCCTGCCCCATCCCCGCTCCATCCGTGCCCCATCCCTGCTCCATCCCCGCTCCATCCCCGCTCCATCCCCGCTCCATCCCCGCTCCATCCCTGCCCCATCCCCGCTCCATCCCTGCTCCATCCCCGCTCCATCCCCGCTCCATCCCCGCTCCATCCCCGCTCCATCCCCGCTCCATCCCTGCCCCATCCCCGCTCCATCCCCGCTCCATTCCCGCTCAAACCGCTCTCCCTGTGCCCCCCGCACCTGCCGGATCCCTCCTGCAGCAGTGATCACTTGGTCTGGGGAAATTGTACCGGGTGAGAGCTGCTTGCTAAGGGGGAAGCAGGAATTAGATCAGACAGGCTCTAAAATCACGCTGAGGTTCACTTCTTATCTGTACTTAACCCTAACCTTAGAGGGAGGTGAGGGTGATGTTTATAAGCAGCTCTGGAATTTCTCCTTCTGTTCACAGCAAGAATTGCCTGCATTTTGAACTCTTATAATACCTCCTGTCATCTATATATTATATAGATGAGACAGATATATGTGTGTTATATATCTTGACTCTACAGATGTGAAAGCAAGACACTGCAAGCCTCAGAGCCAAATATTTGGAAGCAGTTTCCTTTCTTCAGCACGAATTCGGTTTGTGTGTGTACAGCTTTCTGCATCAATTGTTTTGGTGCTTTGAATTCAAAGATTACTGAATGGTTTGGGTAGGAAGGGATCTTAAAAGTCACCCAGCCCCACCCCTGCCATGGCAGGGACACCTCCCACTGTCCCAGGCTGCTCCCAGCCCCAATGTCCAGCCTGGCCTTGGACACTGCCAGGGATCCAGGGGCAGCCCCAGCTGCTCTGGGCACCCTGTGCCAGGGCCTGCCCACCCTGCCAGGGAACAATTCCTGCCCAATCTCCCATCCAGCCCTGCCCTCTGGCACTGGGGAGCTCTAGGCCAGGCCACAGCTGTGGAATGCCCACGGAATCACAGTGTCTGTGTTTCTGGGCCGCCAGATCGAGACACCAAAGCCCACACACATCACTGTGAATACGGGAGGTTGGCTCTGGGTTGTCCTCAAGAGGTTTGTGGGTCACACACAGTGGAACCCCCGAGAATCATGGAGCCATAGAATGGTTTGGGCTGAAAGGGACCTTAAAGATCATCCAGTCCCAAAACCCTTAAACACCAGGCAGGACACAGCCATGCACCAATTTATAGGCATCAGACACCTACTCCTGTCCTGCTACCTGCTGCTGTGACCATCAGTGAAGCTTCGCTCTGCTGATTAACAGCTCCTGCCTGTTGCATTCCAGATATTACAGAAGGATTGGGGCTTTAGCATTGCAACCATTAAAAAGGATTTGCCATCTTAATTCATTTCTGCTTCTGGGATGCAGAGAGTATCTGCTCATCTTAGAAATCCCCCAACAGCTTGTCCTCTGTAGAGCAGCTTCTATCCAATTTAAGGAGGAGTAAAGATACTTATGTGAGAATCCCAGATTGAAAAATGAGATGAGGGAACGTAGGATTAAGCAAAAACCACTTGAAAATAACCCCTAAATTTTCTGGGAAGCACCAGGAACACATGATGATAAGCCTAGAACAATTACACCAGCACAGACACATGGCTCAGGTAGAAAACTTAAGCAGCCCTGGGAAGGGACGGAAGCACCACAGACTCTTCTAAGCAGTGTGAGGTCACTAATGTCACTCCTGAGTCACTCAGCCCTCCTGAGTCCTAACTAAGTGGAGGGAAAGGCACAGAGAGGCTTTCTGATGGTGCCTTGAGATTTGATCCATGTGCATCCATTTCCCAAGCATTCCTCACCCACTCGGGAACAAAAGCTAAAAAATATAAAATCTCTGAAATGCAAACCAGCATGGCCCAAAAGAATGAAAAAAATGTGTCCTTTGAGGGCAGAGAAAGTGGAAGAAAGTAGCATAAACAGACGACCCAGAAAACACCAAACTGTGAACATAGGTTAAACCAGAACGAATCAGTGCAAATATCCTGACTTCCCCAGTGTATATTAATGCCAGGGGTGCTGATAGTACATCACTAATCAGCAGTCACCCAAAATAATGGTGAAGCAAAGAGCAAGAAGAAAAGTCTTTCCTCACCCCTTGAATCTTGCTGATAATAACAGCAATTCAACATTTCTTAAAAATGCTGCTTTTTAAGGAGGTTCCAGCATAAACAAATACACTTGGTACCTAACAAGAAATTAGATCCTCATTCTGGTGAAGAATGATGACAAAATCAGCATGTCTGCATTACTGGGCTTTAAAAGAAAGTCTGAGTAGAGCCTTGCATGCAGCAGTCCTGACAAGGGCAGGGTTAGGGCAGCTCTTGTGATTCAGTTGCTCAGTTGCTGTTGTACTTTTGTCTGGTTTGTGAAGAAATCAACCGGGAAAAGCTTCATTTTTGAACTTTTTGTGGGCACAAAGGCCAGAAATGAACCACCTGCAGGGCAAAGTCAATGGGAAGTCAACAGAATCCCAGAATCCCACAATCCCTGAGGTTGGAAAAGCCCTCCCAGACCATCGAGTCCCAGCTGTGCCCGATGCCCACCTTGCCCCCAGCCCAGAGCCCTGAGTGCCACCTCCAGCCCTTCCTGGGACACCTCCAGGCATGGGCACTCCAAAGCTCCCTGGGCAGCCCCTGCCAAGGCCTGAGCTCCCTTTCCATGGGGAAATTCCTGCTGCTGTCCACCCTGAGCCTGCCCTGGCCCAGCCTGAGGCCGTTTCCCCTTGTCCTGTTGTTTGCAGCCCACAGGATGGACTATGGTAGGCTAAAAGTGTCCAACATTCCAAGTAAAAGGGTTAAATTGTTGTTTATCATCCTTTCCCCCCCCATTTGGAGATGAGGTGGTGGTGGTGATTGCTCCTGATGCAGAAATCCTCCTTGGATGATGAGGCAGCAAGTTGCCACTTGTCCGCTCCCCATCTCCTACCGAGGCAGCCCAGACATTCCCACCCCCAGGAAGGAGACACTGCAGCTCTTACTGTACTTTAAACAATGATTTTTTTTTATTTATTTATTTACCTGGCAGGAAAGGTAATTATATTCAGTTCAAGTCAGGCTCACAGTTCTGTCAGGGCTGCGAAGCAGTCAGAGAGTGGCAGGTCAGACGTGGCACCCTGCCCATCCCCAGCGTGTCACCACTGTCCAGCCACCCCCTGTCACACAGAGTGACCACAGGGACGCTCATGCACACCCTGGGCTGGCAGCTCTGCTGCCTGGTGCTGCAGCACTTGTGCACACGCTGGGTTTGCCTGCCATAAAGATGGATAATTTCTCCCTGTGGCTGCGTCTCCCCGGGCGCACAAAACACAGATCATTTCCAGCTGTTTGCAGTCACCTCCCAGGGCCACATCAGGTCACCACGAAGCTTCCTAAACTAAACAAAGTGTGAGGTGTCAGCCATTTTACAGGTTTGACCACTGAACACATCAGTCCATCCTTTCACTCTAATACATGGTTGTTGTTCTGATTCGTAGCGCACTGACAAAGCTGCAGAAGCACGGACAGAAAACTGGCCTTTAAATACAGAAAAATCTTGTCTCAGTTCCAACACAGTCCTCCCTCTGGGAAACTAATCAGGCCAAAAAGCCTTTCTGCATCCTTCTGGGATGGGATGCAAAAATTAATCCTGTTACAGCTGTTTCCTGCTTCCCTGGCAGGGTGGTGAGGCCCTGGCACAGGGTGCCCAGAGCAGCTGGGGCTGCCCCTGGATCCCTGGAGTGTCCAAGGCCAGGCTGGACATTGGGGCTGGGAGCAGCCTGGCACAGTGGGAGGTGTCCCTGCCCATGGCAGGGGTGGGATGGGATGGGATTCAGGCTTCCATCCAACCCAAAACAGTCTGGGATTCTGGGATTACCTTCTGGTCCCTGTGCCCTTCCCCACATCCCCAAAGGATCCCATCCCCATGCAGACTCCACGCCTACCTCCACCTTCACGGAAGGGTCGGGGGGGAAACTACCCCAAAAAAAACCACAAAAAGCCCAGTGTGTGTCCCAGCCCAGCTGTCCCCGGTTGTGCAGCGCTGCAGGATGCCTGGCATCAGAGATCAGATTATACTGGGAGTTTTAGGATAAGTGGTGGGATTTTGGGTGGATTTGTCTGCTTGGCCAACCAAGACATTTAATTTTAGAAGCGCTTATCTGGCAGCACTGGTGCTCTCCAAAGAGAGCAGCTGCCCACAGTGCCCTGAGGGCTGTGCCCAGGGGAGCTCCTGTGAAAGGAAGGAGTCCCAGACTCTCTGTGGGTCCCAGAATCACAGAATGGTTTGGGCTGGACACTCATGGTCACCCTGCTCCCACCCCCTGCCATGGGACACCTTCCAGGGACACGCCTTGAGGCCACCTGTGCCTGCAGACCTCTCACTCATTAGCCTTAATTGGCTTTATTCTTACTTGTTGTCTCAACTAAAACAGTTGTTCTTAACTCTTACTACTGACTGTATTTCAGTTATTAAACTATTCTTATCTGTACCCATTTTTGGTACAATTCCCCGTCAGGAGAGGGATGGGAATGAGGAAGAGGCTGTGTAGTGTTCAGCAGCAATTTGGGGTTAAGCCATGACATATTGGATCAAAGAAAACCCCAGCACTAATTTTGAAGAATGTGGTGAAATTAAGAAAAGCTGTCTTAACAGGTGTCCCAAAGTCCTAGTGTAGTTTAAAAAGAAAGAGCAAACCCCAAAGCAGCTTCATGGCAAACCACCTCTTTCCCAAATCTTGACCTCTTAATGAGTATTTGTCCAATAATGCCAGTTTGTTGCAGTACATTTATGTTATATTCACCAATTGCCTTCCTAGCCAGCTTTTAAGTATTCCTAATTCCTAATACTCCTAACACTGTAAAGCAAAGCTGCAGCACTTTCACAAGGCAAACTTCCCTGGTTTTAAAATTATCAAGCAGAAACTGCATTCCAACATTGGAACTGCATCTTTGAGAGCTGCTTTTTATAATCTTAATGTTTTCTCCTCAAAGTCTTAGTGGGGTCTATGGTTTTTGCTTGAGATTGGTTGAGGTTTCTTTTGCGGACGCAGGTTGGGTTCTTATAATATTTAAAATTTTTTTATTACTTATTCTACAAAGACGGAATGTAAAACTAGCCCTACATAAACACACAAAGTGTGCATTTTCTACTTAAGCCGTGAGCACAGGCTGTGTTAAGAAATACGTGTTTATATGTAATTACTGCCTCTTCAGAGTCATTCCCAAAAGGGAAGGGAGCGTTCATGATTTGGATTGATGCAGTTTGGCAGCGTGCACTGAGGCAGCTTTCAAAACTGGGAAGTACAAGCCTGTTTGTGTTACAGGGCTTCGCTATGTGCAGATCTGCTCGCGGGCAGCGCAGTAACTCAAGTCACAATGCCCCTGGATCCTTGGAAAAAGCTCCAGGCCATGTTGGACAGGGCTTGGAGCAGCCTGGGGTAGTGGAAGGTGTCCCTGTCCATGGCAGGGGTGGCACGGGACGGAGTTTAAGGTGCCTTCCAACCCAAACCATTCCATGATTCCATGGAAAGCTGGAAGTAAGAATGACAGAGTCATCTAGGTTGGAAAAGATCCATAAAACCAGTGAGTCCAACCATCCCCCCAGCACGGCCAAGGCCAGCACTGCCCCGTGTCCCCAGGTGCCACATCCACACAGCTCTGAAACCCCTCCAGGGATGGGAACTCCACCGCTGCCCTGGGCAGCTGTGCCAGGGCTGGAGAGCCCTTTCTGTGAAGGAATTTCCCCAATATCCACCCTGAGCCTGCCCTGCTGCACCTTCAGGCCATTTTCTCTTGACCTGTTGCTTCTTCTTGGGGATAAGATCCGAATCCCACCTCAGGACAGGCTCCTTCCAGGCAGAAATCCTGGCTCAAGCCCCACCAGGCCTCCTGGGCACGGTCCTCGTCCAGCCCAAACGCCTTCTGTCTGCGGGACTCGAACCCAGGACCTGCGGGACTCGAACCCAGGACCTGCGGGACTCGAACCCAGGACCTGAAGGACTCGAACCCAGGACCTCCGGGACTCGAACCGTCCATGCCAGGGATGCCGAGAGGCCTCCGTGCAAACACGGGCCCGCTCGAATAAACAAACGCTGCAGTTTCACCTGTCACTAACAATAACCAGATGATCTTTCATCGGCGGTTCTGCACACCAGTAAAACATCCAGGAGCTCCTCTGCGTGGGCTGGGCAGCCTGGTGTCATGGGAAAGGCCACCAGACTCAGCCACCAGGCATCAGCTCGTCCGTGTGGCCAGGTGAGGGTGAAAAGAGCTGGGGCGCTAAAAGCTGTGAGATGGATTAGCGTGCGTAGAAAGCTTTTTGGGAACGGGTGTAACGCTGTTGGAATGTAAAAACACACCCGTGTAACAAATGGTATATAATCTACAGAAGTGAGCGCCCCGGTGATTGGAAGAGAGGCCCCCGATGCCCGTGGTGCTGTAATAAACCGAGGTCGGTTTTCTAAGTCCAACATTGATGCCAAAGTTTTCCTTCTCGGTTTTTCTCTGAGGCCGGGACTCGAACCCGCGGCCCGGAAGCTGCCTGGGGTCCTCGCTGCGCCGCCCTGCCGGGACTCGAACCGCGGCCTCCGTGCTCGCCGGGCTGCCCCTCGTGGTGCCGGTCGGTATTTTGGTCAGGCGCGGCGCGGCCAGCCCCGCGGGTCCTGTCGGGCGCGGCTATAGGCGGCGGGCGCGGCGTGCCCGCCCCCTTTTCTCGCTCGGCAGCCGCGCGGAGAAGATGGGTGAGCGCCGCGCCTGACCGCGCCGGGGCCGGGAGTGGGGCTGGGGCTGCGGGATCCCCGGCGGTGCCCGCGGCGCTCCGCAGGCGCTGTCCGCCCGCCCGTAGCCGGCTCGGTGCCGTGCAGGCAGCGCTGCGGGCGGTGAGGCCGCGTCCGCCATTACCCGCCGCATGTCCGCCATGGCCTCCCGCCTCCTTCCCCTCACGGCTCCTTCCCCCCCCTCACCCCCGTCTCGTCTCGCCCCGCAGGGAAGTGCCGAGGCCTCCGCACCGCTCGGAAGCTGCGCAGCCACCGCCGGGACCAGAAGTGGCACGACAAGCAGTACAAGAAGGCGCACCTGGGCACGGCGCTGAAGGCCAACCCCTTCGGGGGCGCTTCCCACGCCAAGGGCATCGTGCTGGAGAAAGTGTGGGTGCTCCCTCCGGGCTGGATGGGGTCTCAGAGCCCCCGAATACGGAGGAATAGGGATTGGGGGTGCTTTTATTCCTCCCCCAAGAACTAGGGGAAAAAATGGCAGGAATTTCTTCCAAAAATGGGGGAAAAAAATAAAGATCTTGGGCAAAAATTAGTGAAAAAATAAAAAGGGAGGGGTTGGCACAAATTATGGCAAAATTAGAAACGTGGGGTTATTTCGAAAATTAAGGAAAACGAGGATTTTGGGCAAGTATTGGCGAAAACAAATTTCTTGTAAAAGTAGGAAAAATAGGGAACTTCAGTCAAAAATAAGGGGAAAGGCGAGGGGTTTTTTTGCAATGGTTATAATCAGGGTGTTAGGCACAAATGAAAGGAAAATTGTGTTTGTCCTAGGTCCTACCTACTTCTGCCTTTTTTCCCTCTCTTTAATAATTTATAAATCTGACTGGGATGCTGCCAAGGTTCTGTTTTTTGGACACGGTTTCTGTGATTTGGGTTGTTGGGGAATTTTTGTCTTCTGGTTTTTGTTAGCATTTTACTGAGTTATTCTGGAGATGATTTAAGTTCCTGTTTGGCTTTGGAAGTGGTATTTTATGTATTCATATATAAATCTGCATTAATATATATCATGTAATACTGATTGAATATTAATTCAGCACTTTTAAACAGCTCACAGGTGTTGAAGTACAGGTAGAGTTTACACTGAATACAAGGTGAAACAGCTCATTGTGGGTGATAATTGATGACCCTCCTGGTTCTCCACACTGATCTCTGTGCTGGTGGTTTCTCTTGCAGTGGCGTTGAAGCCAAGCAGCCCAACTCTGCCATCAGGAAATGCGTCAGGGTCCAGCTCATTAAGAACGGAAAAAAAATCACAGCTTTTGTCCCCAACGATGGCTGCCTGAACTTCATCGAGGTAATTGTCAAGAAGCCTCAAATGTTGTGAGGAAAAGGTGTGAATAGCAGATTTATTCTGTCGGTGCTGATTCGGTCTGTTAAGGGGTTTGTGTCCATGGATTTTGGCCAGCACCCTCGGTGTTGCCCGGCTGTCTGGGGCAGGGTGGGAGGTGCTCAGTGCCCGGTTTGTGCCCGCGTTTGGGGCTCACAGCCCGTTCCTGTCACAGGAGAACGACGAGGTGCTGGTGGCCGGCTTCGGGCGCAAGGGCCACGCCGTGGGCGACATCCCGGGCGTGCGCTTCAAGGTGGTCAAGGTGGCCAACGTGTCCCTGCTGGCCCTCTACAAGGGGAAGAAGGAGAGACCCAGGTCGTAAATGGCTCACCAGTGTGACAAGATCACCAATAAAATTTTTGATTTAAAAGGAGTGCTGTGCTCGTTATTCAGGGGGTGGTCTCAAAAATCTTCCCGTAGAAACTGAAGTAATGTTTCTTCCTAGATCTGGCCAAAGAAACAGCCCAAACTGTAATGTTCCTCTGGGACTACTAATCAGGAATCAAAACATCCCCTCAGGGGAGTGGAAGCTGCATGAATTTCAATGCATAATTGTAAAAAAAAGCCTTCTTCACATCAGAAATGGTCACTGGAAGTGGTGGAAATGGTGTTTGTGGCAGCAGTTCTGGCCTCTGGTGTGAGCACAGAACTCCCCAGCTTTGTGCCCTGAAGGGATTATTGAACCATCAGCCCAAAGAGTTTCACCCGGTGTTCAGTACAAATTAACTATGGTTATTTTGGGGTGAGTCTGCCCAATTTGAGGACACCGGTTTTAGTACACTGACTTAGGTGTCTCTGAGTTTCTACCTGCTTAGCCCAAAGAAAAATACAGAGTTGTTCAGAGGCTTCCTTAGTGAAGTAAAACCTCAAAATCTTTACTTGGCAGAAGCCAGAGTGTGAACATTTCCCTCATTACAACTGCAGCTCGTCTGTGTGGTGAGGGAACGGCTCTGCTGCAAATAATTCATATATTTATATAGAAATTGATGCGGAATTCAATAATTTACATGACAGTGGAGTAGGAATCTAAGAACACGTTGAGAATCTCTCCCGAGGTTCGTGTGGTAGAACCGGGGAAGGCAGAAGGGCAGGGGACTGTCTCCCATCGCGCTTCTGCATCTCCAAATTCCAAAGGAGGAAGACTCAGCGGGCGCTGGAGCAGCTCCCGGCCGGGCGCTGTCGTGAGGCCGCGTCGCCACCAGATGTCGCGACAGGAGCGGGGAGGGGGCCAGCTGAGAGGGAAATGCTCGAGCCGAAAGCTTGTGTGGGCTTTGACAAAGGAAACGGGACACTCGGCCCAACGGGGCTCCAGAGCAGCAGGAGAGCAGCCCCGGGCTGGGGAGGGGCAGATGGAGAAGCGCTGGGGGGCTGTGGGGGAGACCTGGGACTCCAAACCCCCTGAGCTGGAACCCCAAACCCCCTGAGCTGAGCTGGGACCCCAAACCCCCTGAGCTGGGACCCCAAACCCCCCTGAGCTGGGACCCCAAACCCCCCTGAGCTGGGACCCCAAACCCCCTGAGCTGGAACCCCAAACCCCCTGAGCTGGAACCCCAAACCCCCTGAGCTGGGCTGGGAGCCCAAACCCCTGTGCTGGGCTGGGCCCCAGCGTGGGCAGCAGGGCAGGGGGGATTCTGCCCCTCTGCCCCCTCAGCTGAGCCCCCACCTGCAGAGCTGCCCCAGCCCTGGGCCCAGCTCAGGAAGGAGCTGGAGCTGCTGCAGCCAGGCCAGGGCAGGCACCAGGATGAGCAGAGGGATGGAGCAGCTCTGCTGGGAGGAAAGGCTGCCAGAGCTGGGCTTGTTCAGCCTGCAGAGGAGAAGCTCTGGGGTCACCTCACTGGGGCCTTGCAGGGCCTGAAGGAGCTGCAGGAAACCTGGAGAGAGACAATTGCCAAGGGCTGCAGGGCCAGGACACAGGGAATGGCTGCCCAGTGCCAGGGGGCAGGGCTGGATGGGAGATTGGGCAGGAATTGTTCCCTGGCAGGGTGGGCAGGCCCTGGCACAGGGTGCCCAGAGCAGCTGGGGCTGCCCCTGGATCCCTGGAGTGTCCAAGGCCAGGCTGGACATTGGGGCTGGGAGCAGCCTGGCACAGTGGGAGGTGTCCCTGCTGTGGGAATGGATGGGCTTTAAGGTCCCTTCCCATTCCAGCCATCCTGTGATTCTGTGATTGTGCCAGTGCCCAGGAATAGTTTGTTTTACCTGGACACTGCAGAAAGAACTCAGAGAAAGATGACCTGAGCTAAATATCACCACCAAGTCAGTACTAGAGGGGTTTTAAGCCTAATAAATATGTGTTACATACCCCAAAATCCTCCAAAACAGAGGGGAATCCACGGCTGGACATGTTTCCACCTCATCACCAAAACAAATTAGTATTTTCTGTTATTAAAGCAGTTGACCAACCATCTGACACCAGCAATACCCGACTGAATAACGACACTGCTACAGGAGATGTTGTTTTCTAACACACTTGAGAAATGTGTTAAGAGGCTGCTCTGTAAATCCATTCTCTGTTCAAACACAGCAGTGAAATCCTCTCTCGCCTTAAGGTGAATTTGTCTTCAGGAGGTTGACAGCTACAACGAGCTCTCAAGTGGGGAACTGAAAGCTTCCTCGTGGTGCAGGGTTTTTTAAGATTTTAATGAAATCCAGGAGATAACAACATGTGTGACACCTTCCTAATCCTGCACACTCAATACAGGGTTACTTCTGCAGCTCTAAGCTTCAGGTACGTATTTTTTTTATTCTAGGTGGTAAGAACTTATCACTAAAAAAATGCACTAAATTCCTTGAAACACTTTTAAAAGCCTACATGTTACTAAAAATAGGTATAAATACCCATACACACGCTGTTCTCTAGAAGAGAGTATTTTTGAGGAAATAATTGTAACTTCACCATTCAGAGGGAAGAGCAGTTGTCCTTCCTTTGTGCTGGAACTGAATCTGTATGTGTGCAAAATAAATACAGATGTTCAGACTCGTGAAACCATCATCATCATAGCAAACGGGGCAGGGGGGGAAGTTACTGAGAAAGTCTCACTGAAATTCATGGAGCTGCAGCAAGAATTGATCTGATTACTTCGCTGTACTTAGCTGTAATTAAGTATCTCCAAAGGAATGTTCCTGTTAGTAACCAATGCCAGGCAACCTCATATCTCCTGGTAGGGGGTTAAAATCTTACCAGGTCATGCTGACACAAATGAGGGATTATGTACGTGGCTACCAACTGCATTCCACAGAAAAACACATTTTTTGGCTGAGGTGAACACATAAAATTACTTCCTCTTGATGATGCTGGCAACCCAGGGCAGGTATGAGACTGTTCCCCTACAAGAAGTCCCCAGAAGTAAAGAACCTCCCTCAGTGTGTCTTCCCAGATTACCAAAGATGAACAATTGAGCAAATTCACAAATCTAAACTGGAAATTTTCTCCTTGGTAGGATGCAAGAGTTCAGATAATGCATGTAGACAAAACCCAGGCTCAGATCTAAGGATCTTCAACAGGTTCACTACATAATGAATCACAACATAAAATATAATCACAAAATAGTGCCACAATTCACTTGATTTTAAAAAAACATATACGTATGATTTTTGTACATAAAAATTCTTTAAGATAAAGTCATTAAGGTATAAATATAAATGAGAAACTGGGTGCCTACCTCCCACCCCAGCCATTAAAAAGGAGATATCCAAACAGGCTTATTTATCTCCTTGGTCCCAAATATTTATGTTACCCTGTATTTGTTCCTGTATCTAACCCCCGTGTATTTGTACTAACCGAGCTGAATTTTGGTGTTCCAGGCAAATTTCAGGGAAACATGGATACTGATGATGACACTGCGCTGTCACCTCGTTGTTTGTGGTGTTAGGAGGTTCAGAGTCGTGGCAGGGCAGCGAATTCTCTGCTTGCTCTCCCATTTCATGGTCCTCATCATCAGCCCCTGTCTGAGGCACTGAGGAGGGGTTTGGAGGGACCTTTTCAGCAGGGAGGAAGCAAGGCAGAGACAGCTCCAGAATCTGGGAGCAGCTGGAGTGCCCAGCCAAGGGAATGTGTGGCTGTAGGATACCCCAGTGACCCCCAGGACAGGACTGTGACAACGGCCTGGGGCTGTCCCTGACAGAGGAAATCCTGAGCACAGTACAGTCTGCAGGACCCTGTTCAAGTAATCCTCCTCCTTGATTACAAATGCTAAATTAAGGTAGAAAGTAATGGATGTTGAGAATTTTCCCATGTCGAATAAAAATATTTATTCCCCTTTACATATAAATTCCACATTTTGAGGGCTGCTACTCTTCTGTTTCAGGGTACGACAAGTGAAGACCACAGAACAAAGGTGAACATTTAACAGCTCTTAAACCTGCTGTTACCTCTTTTTGTTGGTTTTTCCTACTGTCTAAGTCTCACTTAAATTTAAAAATGGGCTGTGGATGCAATTATCAAGCATGTCTTACCAAAAGTGTCAAAAAAATCAATGTAGCTGTGGGCCATATTTTGTAAATCTTAAACAGAAGAAATGGCTTTTCAGGTTGTTATGACCCTGAACAAAATAAATTATGTGCTTTCATTATTAATTCCAAATGACTGGCAAACAAACTCTGCACCAATGGAATGTGAAGGACTGCACTCTGTATTCCATGTCCACCAATGACAAGTAATGGAAGTTAAAAACATAATCTGAAAAACCAGAATCTGGATGCATTTCACATGGATGTGGCACACACTGGACTCTGTGTGCAACTGACAACTGCTGAATGTACAAAGTGAAATCTGTGGTTCCATCTCAGCTGCTCAGACTCTGTTTTATACTGCTAATAAAACGGGATTGGGAGAGAAGCCAGGATGGGTGGTAGGGAAGTTCCTTGTAATCTGGTTGTCGGTGGCAGCACCACCAGGCAATTCCCCAAAAATCAACAGCTGTCAGGGGAGGCTACAGAAGCAGTGCAGGGTAGGGAGCAAACCTGTGAACAACCACAAGTACAATGAGAAACACTAATTGGGAACAGCAGCAGCTCCCACGGGGCACAGATTCCCTCGCAGGCAGCGGAGCACGGCAGAGCCAGATGTTCCCCACGGCTGCTCCAGGCACCTGAGCTCCAGAGCTGGACGTGCTCTCTCAGCTGCAGACTCCAAGGGCTCTGTTTGTCACAGTCCCGACCCCGTTTGCTCCCTGATGCGTGCCGTGCCTGGGATATTCCCGGGATGAGGATGTTCTGTGGGGTGGGGAACACGGGGGTGGGCCCTCACAAGGCTCTGCTGGAGAAGGTGGTTCCCAGGTGAAGCAGTGTCAGCCCATACTCTGACTGCCACAAGCTCAC
Source organism: Coloeus monedula (assembly GCF_965178545.1). NCBI lineage: Eukaryota > Metazoa > Chordata > Aves > Passeriformes > Corvidae > Coloeus > Coloeus monedula. Next base: position 1,158,445 of record NC_138822.1, on the reverse strand, counting down.
ACCACGTCCCACAAGCATTTCTCTGTGTTTATATTGCATTTTCTGCCCCACAGATGGTGCAGATTTTCTAAAGATAGGTTCAGTAGATGCAGCAGCTCGGCTCTGGTTCGTGCATCTGTGTGCAGCCTCACCAAGGGCACAGGCACAGCAGGCAGGACATGAGCCACTTCAAGGGCCAGTGCAGTCACAAGGGGGTCAGGGCTGGGTGGTGCTGGGGAGGCATTACCACAACTGCAGCCAACTCCCACCATCATCAGTGCTGAGTTCTGGCCAGAGAAAGGGCCATGAGCAATCATTTCCACACTGCCATGGCTGACCAGCCAGGAAGGATCCTTCACCTTCATCCCCAGGGAAGTCTGCAGCAGCTTCATCACAGTCTAACCACCACCAGTCCTTCAGCTCTGGGCTCTGGAGAAGTGACAGCAAACACCCAAAAGGGATTACATTAAAATCCTTGCAGCAGTTACGCCAGACCCCAAACCCTGTGCTGGGGGAACCAACAGAAAACACTTCTCCACACCTTGAGAGAGACCCCAGGACGTCAGGGACCCTCTGGACCAATGAAGGGTGTCAGCAATGGGCTGAGCCCCTCTCTCTCTGCACAAATTTTCATTGCAAAGCAAGTGAGGCAGCAAGGCAGACACGTAACAAAAACAGGGAAAGGTGAGTCTCAAATGAACTGAACCACGAGCTTCAAAGGAGGAGGTAATGGTTCTGCCAGTTCCCCATCTGATCTTTGTAAAAGGAGGATGGGAGAGGAAAGGTTTCCTTTTCTCTTACCTTTCAACCGAGTCAGTGTCTCTGCTCTGCTCGGGTGCCAGCTTCGCGTAACTCAGAGGCAGATTCAGGCCCACAACTGGGCCTACAGTACTGAGCCACAGTATGATGTAATTTGTGTGTCTAGGGGAAAAAAAAAGACAAAAAAAGAGCCATAAACATATTATCCTGGCTTTTTCTGAACTGCAGACAGACTCAACAGTCACAACTTCAGATGGGGCTATTCCTTCATTCTTCCTATAGCAAATATATTTTAATGTTCAGGTCTGAAGTGACAATACAGAAATCTCATTCTGCTTGGACCAAGGAAGTAGTTTTGGCCATTTCCACTCTGCAGCTGATTGACTTCACCTGCATTGCACAAAGCTTTGCAAGGCCCAGCAGTGCCCCTCACCTGTGGTGTTTCTGTGAGCTACCCAGCACAGCAGAGATGAATTCATTGGTTCGGCAGGGGTGCAGGACAAAGAAAGGCTGCCCGAGGATGGGGTGCTCCTAAGGGGGAACAGAAGTTGCTCTGTTACGGAAGGAAAGAACAGGAAACTCATCACATGCATTTGGAAAAGACAAGGCAAGGTGCAATCAGCCCCTGATGCAACTTTTCTCACTTCCGAATCTTAGCTTACATTGCTCTTCCTATGACAGTCATGACAAATTAATATATACTGTATATATTACACATCATTCATACATATTGTCTCTTAAAAGGGAAGCAAGACCAGGAACCAGGCTATTGGCACTATTTTAGTTAAAATGTAATGGTTTGAGAAAGTATCTCAAAGTTACGGTACCAGCATTAACCTGGCTGCAGAGCGGCAAAGCTACTGTGTAAACCAAAGTCTGATCAAATGTAACACATACACCCATCCCCTCAGGAGAAAAGGTCTCCAGCAACCCTGAGCCCTGATATCTTCTCAGGCTGGTGCTGGGAAATACACGTGGTTCAGTTTAGAGAGGGAGCAAGAAGGGAGAAGGAAGTGCTCCCAAGGTGGCTTTAACTTCCACTACGTGGCATATCCTCGTTTTAGGCTAAAGAGAGTCTTAAAGCAGTTGTTCTCCAAGAAGCCCAGTCAAAACTGTCCTGAGGAAGAACAGAAACTCGTGTTTTGACTGCTGAGCTTGGAGTCAGACACAGTCCCTGCCACAGGGCTGGCTCTGCTGTTTCTCGCCCCGTCACTGTGGACACGGCACCGCTGCACACTCAGCCCAGGGCTCCACAAAGCTTTCATGTGATCCACATCATTTCATGTGATGAGCAGGACAAATGCTCTATCTCAGAGCCACAGCAGTGATCCCATTAGCTCCTGCACAGAACCAGCATCTCCCGCCGCCTCGGCGTGTCCCAGGGAAAGGATTTTCCTTCAGTGCTGCCCAGGCCACCAGCACAAGCAAACCCCAGCTCATCCCCACACACGAGGAGCAGGGAATGCCACACTGGTGCTCTGGCAGGGATGTCCCCTGTCCAGGCTGGCACAGCTGCAGCCCAACCCCTGAGCTCTGAGGGGTTGCCTCAGCTCGGGCTGGCACAGAAGAGAAGGTGCTCACAAAGGCTTCCTGATAATCAGGAAAAACTCCTCCTGCAAGCAAGAAACACAGCCTGGAAAACCAACCAGAAAAGCCTAGAAACAAACCCCGAATCCTGCCATCTTCAGCAGGCAGCACGTGTTCAATGCTATTAACTATTAAACAGGGGCTCTCACAGCTGAAGGACACTTGGTTCTGATGCTGAAAATGTTCTCATGAGGATCAATCACTTCATGTCTAAGAGAACTTGAAAAAACTTCCAGAAGTGTCAGAACATACAAAAGAGTGTTCAGAAAGCTTTGTTTGACACTGCAAACAGGTAACTTGCATAAGAATGCTACCATCCGCTGTTGTTAAAAGTGAATTGATGCACTTTTTCTTTGAGAAAAAGTAGTATTTTGAGTTAAAATCCCCTTTTCACTATCTGCTAGCTCAAATTCACTTAGGCCTCCAAATGATTCCATAAAATACATGGATTGTGCCAATGGTATTCCTTAAAGATAGCTAAAAAACATGTATAGTTAAAATAAAGAATATTTAAGTAAGGAAAGGTAACAAAAAAAAGTAAATTGTGCAAACATTTCAGCCACCTCCCTTACACAGGAGAAGAATGCAAGAGGCAGCACACTCCCAGAAAGAAGAGAGAAGTAACCTGGGTTTAAGTGACTTAGCTATTTGAACAAGGCATGAAGATAATTCCCAAAGCTGAATATTCAGCCTGAAGTTATTCCCAACCATCCTGACCCCCAGTATTTGATTCTGCCCTGCAGGTCTTGCTTCAGGAGAACACCAGCGAGTGACACACAGAGGCCAGACCTGGTTTTTTAAAATAGCTTATTAGCTTTACATTCTACATCTTTCTTCTTTTAGTCCTTCCCCTTCTTACAGCATGACAACAGAGTGACACTGAAACCATTCCCAAACTCAGAAATTCCATGCTACTCAAAAGACAGGAACATGTCACACACTGACAGGAAAAGCACAAAAGTACAAGAGATCACAAGAAATCCTGAGCCAAGAGCCATTAAGGAGCAGCCTTTAAAAAGGAAAAAGGCTGAGGTGGGGAGGAGAAGCTTGTGGAGCATCAGGGGAAAACACTCTGAGAGCATCAGCTGTGATTCAGTCAAAATCCTGCCTTCCAAATCCTGTACACAATGGCATCCCTGTGAGGCTCTGATGTACACTCAAGGTTAAACCACTGACACAGCAGCTCTGAGGAGGAAGCACGGGGATGCTGCCAATAAAAATGCAGGAGTTATCAAAACCCTGGATGATTTCAGAATTGCTAATGGGCTACAGAGCCTCTCCCTGCCAGGCTCCAGCCCGGGGCTGGCCCAGGAGCCCCCCTACCCTGAGAGAGGGTGGGGTGTCTGCAGGGGGATGAACCCCAAGTCCTTCCCAAACACTGTCAGAAGTGTGAAAATAAACAAAAGTCTGTGCTGCATCAGCTTCATTAGCACTGGGTTCAGTATCTGCTGCAGTCCCTGGCAGAATGATGACACTCCACATGCACTGAAATGCATCCTGAGCAAAATATTAGGGCAGCAATACAACCCTTCATCTATGCTGGTCAGTGCCAGTTACGCCAAAAATATAAAGTCCTACTGGGACTTCATGAAAAAAAAAAAAACCAAACCAGTACAAACAATATATAAGAATCATCCCAACTTCTAGTTTACAATTAATCTTTCTCCAGTCAGTCATGCACCAGAGCAGTGTGAGAGTTTCAAGCCAATTCCCACAAGCCCTCGCTGGCGTTGTACTGCAAGAACCCATTTGCAGGTTGCCCACAACTCTTCTGGGCAGTAAAGCTCTGACACACAGTTCATTTGAAATCAACAGCATTATTTTCTTGGATCTGTCTATGATTTTGGATCTATCTACCTATGAGGCTGATTTACAGCACTGCCTGTTCAGCACCATACACTGGAATCCTTCACACATCTGCATATCCCTCTGAGTCTGACGCAGCTGGGATGGGATAGGAATACTTCCACAGGCAGGAACCAGCTCCATTGAATTTGGAATCTCAAAATGTTGCTTCATTTATTTTCTGTAGGAAGACCTCTCTCCCAGGTGACCTCAGAAAGGATGTGTGAGGATGTTCTGTGCCTGATGCTGTAGCTGTTGCCTCAACTCCTTCCATCAAAAAACATGGAAGAGAGAGATGGAGGAAAGACATGAAATGTTTCAAGGGGTAGTTTGAAAATGAATGAGAGCCCTGGAATGGTTTGGGTTGGAAGGGACTTACAGCCCATCCAGTGCCACCCCTGCCATGGGCAGGGACACCTCCCACTGTCCCAGGCTGCTCCAAGCCCCAGTGTCCAGCCTGGCCTTGGACACTGCCAGGGATCCAGGGGCAGCCCCAGCTGCTCTGGGCACCCTGTGCCAGGGCCTGCCCACCCTGCCAGGGAACAATTCCTGCCCAATCTCCCATCCAGCCCTGCCCCCTGGCACTGGGAAGCCATTCCCTGTGTCCTGAAGCTGGTTTGCTCAGGAGTGCCGCCCCAGGCTGAGTTTGAGCGAGCGCTGGCAGCACACAGCTCTCTGCTCATTGTCTGTGCAGGTACAGCCCTCCCCGCACAGGTGCTGAGCTGGGAAATATCACAACACAGATCTGAGCAGTGGCAGAGACTGGGCAGCTCCCAAGCACAAGTATAATTACGACTAAACTTCCGTCACATTGGATTAAGTCATTTTATCAAGCAGTCTCCATGTCGGATTTAAACCAAAAATAAACATTACTTCAGATAACGGGTAATTGTCTGTAGGTTTCTGTACCGTGCTCTGCTGCTCTCCTCCCCAGCCAGCAGGAATTTTGTTGTCAGTGTATCTCTTGTAACAGCACCATTTATTTTCTCTGTCATAACTGGAGCTCTTCCAGAGGTAATGGCTTCTATTTTCTCCAGTGCTACATTAAACTGCCTTCAAGCATCCATCACAACATTTATGGTCTCTCCATTGATGATAGTGCAGGGGATTTGTGCCTGAAACTGCCTCTTCTCTGACCTGGTTTGCATGATGTTGCTTTGCAAAAATAAATTCACTCAGGGATGTCAAAAATTTCATGCAGGATCCTACCAGCAAACACCACAGCCAGTGCCAATTGATTCCGGACATCTTCCCAGCAGCATCCAAAACCCCAGTCACCAGGTCAGAAAAAGAAGGCAGAATTAATAAAATATGTCCCACATAATCTCTTCCATTTAGGAAAAGGAAATAGTGATGCAATTATTAAAGAGCATACAAGTCTTTCCCTTCCTCCCAGTTTTTGACCACATTCACTGAAACAAATGGCTGGGTTCAAGTAAAAATTCCTCACTCAAGCTCATACCACAAGTAATTTATGTTCTTGATTTCATGGTCTATCTTCTTTTTCATTCCTTATTTTTATACACATCAATAATAACTTACTTGTTAATGAAATCCAACTCTACACATTCAGAAAGAAGGCAGGAAGATTTCTCTCTTCAGACTGACCCCCAGTCCCACAACCAGAACAGTAACTGCACACATGGAACTTCGAACGTGTGGAACTTGAGGTCAAGGGGATTTTCCTCTAACAATGGAATTACTACGATGGAAACTCTATTACTACGGAATCACTATGCTGCAAGTGCAACGTTAAGGAACTGTAATCATACAGGGAACTTTTATAATCCTGACAGAACGTGTAAATCACAGTAATAAAGCTGTTGGTAGCACAGTAATTGTACAGGGCTTCTCCATCCTACTGACTTAGGGTTACACTGCATATTGGGAAGGAATTGCTCCCTGGGAGGGTGGGCAGGGGCTGGGATGGAATTCCCAGAGCAGCTGGGGCTGCCCCTGGGTCCCTGGCAGTGGCCAAGGCCAGGCTGGACACTGGGGCTTGGAGCAGCCTGGGACAGTGGAAGGTGTCCCTGCCATGGCAAGAGTGGGATGGGATGAACTTTCAGGTCCTTCCCTCCCAAAGCAGCCTGGGATTCTGTGACCTGGGACAGATAATGTGTTTATGGTCACTGACTTCAACTCACACCCAGTAGCCAAGTCACCCTACTGGCACAACTGAGACAAGTTTCCCCGACTTTGCCATAAACAACAGAAACCCCACCAAATGCAGAAGCTGAAGATGGAACAACCTGCCCTGCCTGCGACAGGTGCTGAGGAGTGACCAGGCAAGGGCCACTGCCACAGCTCTCCTGCTTTTCTGAGACAGTCAAAGCTGATCTGCGCTGGCACCGAGCAAGGGAAAGCACGAAGGGGCCCTGATGAGACAAAGAAGTGCAAACTAGCACCAAAAAGCAGATTTCTGTGGTTACTGAGCCTCTTTTTGTCGGAAGAGGCAGCAGAGTGGTTCCATTTACACTCCAGCTCTTTGCAGACAAGCAGTTGCAGTTGCCCCAGTGATTTAACATCCCTGTTCCCCGTGTGCTCCCAAAGACACGCAACCAACTTCCGTGACAACTTTGTATTAACACTTTTACTACTTCCAACACCACGCAGCCAATTAAGCTGGATCCTGTCCTTCTTTCATCAAACACAAAGTGCAAACCAAAAAGGCAATTAAATGGCTCCGTTTTTCTGAGGAAAGCAGAGATGCCTTGGCAAATCCTACAACACAGAAATATAAGGACACTTAACACAGCCAGAATTCCTTTGAGATGAACCACGCCTACCACTTTGCATCTGCTGTTTCAAGTCCATCATGGATCCCAACGAAGGTGCCTTCCAAACCAAACCATTCTGTGATTCTGTAATTCATATTTTATGCCCCAATTCTGCCTGATTCTAGAATATTTACAGCTTTGAAGAGGTGGTGATTATTTTTTATGTTTTGTGACTTTATTGTTTTTTTAAATAGCTAACACAAGATCCCTGAAAGGCAGGAGAGGTAATGCAGGACAAGCAAAACAGTAATCAAGAATAGCCAACACTGCTGATCTATTATTATATATTTTATATATATATATAAAATAAGGTTTGAATTATTAATTTTAAGAACAGGAGGAATCAAAGCAGTAGGTGACACCCAGGCATGTTTCTAAAGCTTAACAAGCTTCCTTCAAGGCTTTAAAGCTTCTCACAAGCACGTAACTTATGCATTTAGGGTTTTTCAAGAAAACTTTATACTTAAAAATTGGCAGGTCCATAGTTACATTGTCAAGAAATGGCATCTCAGCCACTTTCCTAAGAAAATAAACAGATGATTCTTCTTCCATGCTTGCCAAAAGTAGATTAATTCAGTTGTCACCATTTTTGTTATGTAGCATATAGTCTTAATTAATTACTATTTAAAATCTGTTCTTAAGTTATGAGATTCATCTAAGGTGCAAAACTGAACGATCCAACAAGCTGTGGAAGTATGGAAAAGACACTGGAGACAGATTTCCTACCCTGATTAAAAAATGATAAGGGGAGGGGGGGGAAACCAAACCCATACAGGCATTTGACAGAAGTGGCCTGGAAGGGTTCATCCCATAATCCCAGGCATTCCAGAGGGTGCTCCAGCAGTGCCTCCTGCCTCCCCCAGCAGCAGGCTGGGAGAGCACAGGCCTGGGCTCCCTCTGTGGCTCACTCCCCCTGCACTGCTCCAGCAGATCTGCAACACGGGCAGTGGAGGACACACTCCTGCCAGGTAATTTTGCACCCATTTATGGACAAGTGGCCTCATGGATTTGTCTAAATGGTTTTGAACTGCTGACACCACCCGTTGCCACCACTCAAGACCGCAGGTGCTTAGGTATAAACCCCTTTCTGTTAGCACAGATACCCAACTTCCATTCCAGTGGCACTTAAAATGCTTTTTTTTATTAATAGAGTAAAAATAAAATATGGTTTCCAATGCCTTGTGGGCACTCCAAGTGGCCTTTCAAACGGACCTGAGTGTGCCATATATGATCCTCACCCCTTTCATATTGTGCAATCAGTGTTGATGTGTAATTTAGGATTTTTCCATTCGGGGGGAATGTTCAGTAGACAGATTCATTCCAGAGGTCATGGTGGGGGGAAGACAGAACACCAACCAGCCTCAGCTTACAAGAAGAAATGCCAGACCAGGCAGGCAACGTGCTCTTACAACTTACTCCACAAATCTCTGCTTGGGAAGCTCTCTGGAAGCAGAACCACTGATAGATAAATTATCTGTAAATGCAATGCACGGAACTGAAACAGATTTTCCACAGAAGAAAATAATCAAGAGAATCAATACTATTACATTGTAATTTGTTCTGTTAATTATGAATCAGCGTGGAAAATATTACTGAATCTTTATTTCAGAATAACTCAAGTAACAATAGTAGTGGGACTTGAAAGTCTGTCCTGAATTATGCCCAAGAAATTGGCAGGGATCCTCATACTGCTTTTATCTCTACGTGAAAATCATTACAGAAGCCTGGAATGGTTTGAGTTGGAAGGGACTTACAGCCCATCCTGTTCCACCCCAGCCATGGGCAGGGACACCTCCCACTGTCCCAGGCTGCTCCAGCCCCAATGTCCAGCCTGGCCTTGGACACTCCAGGGATCCAGGGGCAGCCCCAGCTGCTCTGGGCACCCTGTGCCAGGGCCTGCCCACCCTGCCAGGGAACAATTCCTGCCCAATCTCCCATCCAGCCCTGCCCCCTGGCACTGGGCAGCCATTCCCTGTGTCCTGGCCCTGCAGCCCTTGGCAATTGTCTCTCTCCAGGTTTCCTGCAGCTCCTTCAGGCCCTGCAAGGCCCCAGTGAGGTGACCCCAGAGCTTCTCCTCTGCAGGCTGAACAAGCCCAGCTCTGGCAGCCTTTCCTCCCAGCAGAGCTGCTCCATCCCTCTGCTCATCCTGGTGCCTGCCCTGGCCTGGCTGCAGCAGCTCCAGCTCCTTCCTGAGCTGGGCCCAGGGCTGGGGCAGCTCTGCAGGTGGGGGCTCAGCTGAGGGGGCAGAGGGGCAGAATCCCCCCTGCCCTGCTGCCCACGCTGGGGCCCAGCCCAGCTCAGGGGGTTTGGGCTCCCAGCCCAGCTCAGGGGGTTTGGGGTCCCAGCTCAGGGGGTTTGGGGTCCCAGCACAGGGGGTTTGGGGTTCCAGCTCAGGGGATTTGGGGTCCCAGCACAGGGGGTTTGGGGTCCCAGCTCTCCCCCACAGCACCCCCAGGGCTCCTCCCCGGGCTGCCCTCAGGCTGCTCATCTCCAGCCTGTGCTGGTGCCTGCAATTGCCCAGACCCAAGCCCTGCTGAGCTCCATGAGATCCCCATGGTCCCACCCCTTGACCCTGGTCTCCACCTGGACATCGACTCATTGACCCCAAGTCCCCATGTGAGACCACCCAGCCCATCACTCACCCACCAAGGGGTTCATCCACCAAACCCATGGGTCTCCAACTCAGAGACAAGGATGTCCTGTCAGACAGTGTCAGGTGCTTTGCATGAGTCCAGGCAGATGCCATCAGCTGCACACCTGGCAGCTGCTTGTCCACTAAACTTCTGTATTTACTCTACATTTAGTATTAGTTCATTATTTGGTCTTTTCCTTCTATGAAATTAGTTGGACTAGATTATTGTCCATGAAGTCTTATGGGGAAATGCATGACTAAACTGTAGGGCAGCTCAACATTATTAATTAATGGCTAGTTTTTAAATAAAACCTCCTTGGTAACTTGTATAGCTTGTTTTAAACCCCAGGAGTTCATCACATCACAGAAGATTTTAGTGGGAAATAAATACCCATCCAGCTTTGCCATCCTTGTATTTTCCCCCTGTCAAACAGCTTTCCAATCTGTACTGGTAAGACTCCCTTTTCTCAGGAAGTTGTACTAATAATTTTCCAAAAATATTAGCAGGGGATCCATAGCAACTGTTGATACGACTCAAAACCATTAAGAGCGATCCTAGCAACCTTCTGTTAAGAAATACTGTATACAGCCTCCCCCACTCAGCAAAATCCCACAATATGGCAAGAAAGATTTGTATGTCTAAGAATAGCTACCTACACACATTTTTCAAACTGAGCCGTAATGATTTAAATCCTCCCTATCACATTTGCAGCAAAATGTGCCTCTACAACACTGTATCAATGTGTTCTGTTCAGAGTTTTGACTCTTCCTCCTTTTTTAAATCACACTGTTAACATCCCTGACATTTTAGAAATAATGTTTATTGATTTTTCTGTTAACACTGCTATAAATTAAGTGATGTAATGGACAGGATTACTAAGGTACTACAAAGAATGTGTTCTCCGGATTCCTAACTCCTGGTTGAAAAAGACTCTGGATTAAGTCAGAAATAGGTGCAGCTCTGTGCAGTGATTTCCGTAGTTTCGGTTTGGTTCACTACTTTTGGATGACAGAAAGGACATATTAAAACTACCTGCTAAGTATCAAATGACAGAAGGAAAACACCTTGTTTAGATGAAACTGAGAAATGAATGGAAGACAAAAAACAAATGCAAAATTAGGATACAGTCAGTATCAGAAAAGTCTGAGTTACTTCATCTGCAGCAACAATGAATTACTAAACCAGGAAAATGCTGATTTTTTGTTGGCAAATCCAGAACCAAGGTGTCACAGAGGAAATGTGTCCCCTCCCATGGCTGGGAGCACTTTGGTAGCAGAAGTAATTGCATCTGAACAGCACTGGTTAAAAAGGAGTGGGGGATGTATGGACACATGTGCTCCTCAGCTCCCAGAGTCCTTTGGAATCCTGACTCACAGATCAATTTTTTAGGCTATTTCTGCAGGATCTTCAAGTCACCAAGTTTTGTTCTTGTTTTATGGGGTAGTTTTTCAACCCTTGAGCCTCCTGTAATAATGCAATTCGATTTCTACCCTTGGAAATGTTTGATTTTACATTCCATCATCACCAAGCATTGATTAAGCCTTAGCACATACACTTGATTGTGTTTACGACTTTGTTTCCTCAGGGGAAGGTCAGGCTTTATGACAACACCACTCTGTTAAAAACAAAATTGTTGGTGATGCTACTGACTGTGATCAGCTTCATCCATCAGCCTAAAAAATTCTCTTGCTAGTTTGCTTCCATACAGAAAAAAAATTAATGGACGGCTTGGATTAGCACAAGTAACAGGAATCAAAAATGGACTTGGGCACCTGTGTTCATAGAACTAATTACATTAATACTCAGCTTCATCATAGTCCTAGAACATTTGTCAGAGTGTTGTCTCTCCCCCTGTTGAAGTCCTTCTGCTTTATCTACACTTTTACACTATCCATCAGTGCAAAAGAATGATGAAGCATCAGTAGTGTCTTTACCCTTCTTTTTTTTTTCAATCCCTTATTCCACTATTGTTAAATTTCAGAAGGTGCCTGAGAAAGGAATGGGTCCCAGTTTACCTCCTAATAGGTGATTGTACCCATCAATCCAGCACCATTCCACACACACTGTGGAAAAAAACTGGATGTGAAGGCTACACCAGTGCCCTGGGTCTTGAAAAAGGCACTTCAAAACAGGTGTAGAGCCCTCAGCCACACCAGGATGAAAATTCAGGCCCTGACAATGCCTATCTCACATCCATCCTAACAAAAATAGCCTTTCAGTCTTGTATTTCAAACTCCACAGTGAGGACCCAACACACAGTCTGAAGTTCTGGCTATAACCACAGAGTCACTTTCTGCTGCTTCACATCTCCCACTCATCTTCAGAAAGATTTCCAAAATGATAAAAGGTCAAATGCAGCCTCTACAGATGAATTCAGTATTAGCTATCCATTTGGTTTTTTTAATTCCTGGTTCTTACACCACACACTACCATGTCACAAAATATGTTCACCTTAATATTTGGGAAGATTTCTCCTCATTTGTCTCATTTCTGCTCTCCACTCTCTCTTTTTTTTTTTTTTTAACTTTTTCTCCTGTTCTTGTGGGGTTTTTTTCTCTCAATTTACCTCACTATTTTAGCATTTGACCATGGCACTTTTGGGCTGCTGCCTTCTTCATTGGGACACTACACCTGCTATTTATTGCATTCATTACACACAGAAGGCCCAGTAAGTTTGAGCTGTTTAGATGACACCACTATGTATTTGTGTATAACCAGTACCTTACACACAATTAATATAAATATTATACCTCATACACATAATGTATGTTAATATATTGTTTAAATTACTAATATAAATAACTAACGCTAAAAAACACCCACCAAGTTACAAGTAAACAATTCAGGAGATGGGGCTGCAATATCTGTAATTCCACTTCTGAATCCTAAAAAGAAGCTGAAAATCACAGTTGGCAACGTTTCTGGAAGGCAACAGTAATCCATAAATACTCCTTAATTTTCCTGTCATTGCAGAATTAAGCCACTTCCAGCTCACACAGATCTTACCAGGTGTGCTAAATTGATGTCATTATAAGTCATCAGGAAATACCCACAGAGACCTGTGGCAACATTTGGAAGTTTTGTTAAACAGCTGTGTGTTCTAATTGATTTGTATTATTTAAAACAGCTAAAGCAAGTTATCTCCGGATGTAGAGAAGGGATGACTGAAGACCCCAGGGAGATTTAACTCACAAGAAAGCCAATCACAGGAACTTCATTTGAGCATTTTAAGATTATTACTAGAGGAAGTGCAATTAAATCATCACCATTTATCAATTATCATTATAAAATACTATGCAACCTTATCATGTTAATTTATTTATGAGGAGGTAACTAGTTGACTTCTGCTTTTTGCAGTAATCTAGTCAGGGAAAATATTTCAAGACGCTTTCCCTGGAAATGAGCGTAACTTCCCACCGTAATCAAAAGTAACTATAAAAGATCAAATTTTACCTAAAATTTGCAAATGTCACATATCTCCACTCTCTGGAGCTTGTCTCAGTTCCTGAGATATATTTTATTATAAATGTATTCTACCACAGAGAGCATACACCAAAATATAGTTGTATCAGAAACGTGCACAGGCCTGGCACACACATCTCATAAAATACATGGGAAAAAAGTCCCAAAAAGTCAGTAAGCCTTTCTTTTCCTGGTCTGCCAATCACAGTGTAAATCAGCCCTAGTTAAAAGTTAAGGAACACGTGTAGAACCCTTGGCAAGCTCAATTTTTCTTCCCAGTGGTGGAGTGCTTGTAGCATTTAAAATTTGTATCTCTTTTGGATTAAAATCCTAAACCTTTTTACTCTGCTGCTCATGTGTACTGAGTGCTCAAGCCTGATTTGACGAGTTTGCCCAGTGACTTGCATTATAGGATCTGTCCCTGCAGGCAAAGCCTAACCCACATAACAAAATGGGTCAGCAGAAAAGCAGGGAGGCAAGACAAAACTCGGCGTTTCAACTCAGAACCCTGATTCATTTGAGGGTGAAAAGCAGTCTTTTTCTTGTAGACCTGACTCCTGCTTTGATCTGAGGCTTGAAGGCCAGTTTTTATTATGTTCCATAATCTTCTTATTCAACAGAAAGTCACATTTTGCAGCTGTTAACTTTGCTAATTTCTCCAAAATGTTCTTCCTGCGCTTGCCCTGGACTCAGAGTTCGCTGTACCACCTCAGGAGAGTGTCCCAGAATCAGATTCATCACTCCACATATTTTGCCACCCAAAATTCTTGTTTTTGCAGGAATTTTTGCGTATGTATCCCACAGACACCTCCAGTTATTAAATGCAGGACCATTTTCACTTTACTGTCCCTTAAGAGGCAAAAATAATCCCTGTGTGGGAGTGACCTCATTTTCCTTTTGGCTTGCACAACTCTGATTTCACACATTCCAAACATCCCGTTTATGCTTTATTCTCAGTAGTGTCACATTATTACATTATGTTATTAAAACCTAATTTCCTCGTCTTCATTCACAGCCAAGCCAGGTAATTAATGCTCCATGTGAAAAGTGTGTATTACAAGAAGCTGCCAGCTCACAACTGGAATTCAGACAGGCACAGCAATCACCAGAACACCCATGGCTTGGTAGGTTCTCAGGAAGCTGTTACAAGATAAATAATAGTCTGTGGCTGCAAAAACAAGAACGCTGCTCGTGTTCCCATGGCTCAGCACCATCTACAAACAGGCATCCTGTAATTAAACTTTGTTATTTGAATTAAGGGAGCACCTCTTAGGACTCAGTGGATGTTACATCCTTGTCGTGCTGCTGTGGTAAGAGACCTGAGCGCCTGGAAACAGCTAAAATCAAAAAAAGGGAAGGGAAGGGAAGGGAAGGGAAGGGAAGGGAAGGGAAGGGAAGGGAAGGGAAGGGAAGGGAAGGGAAGGGAAGGGAAGGGAAGGGAAGGGAAGGGAAGGGAAGGGAAGGGAAGGGAAGGGAAGGGAAGGGAAGGGAAGGGAAGGGAAGGGAAGGGAAGGGAAGGGAAGGGAAGGGAAGGGAAGGGAAGGGAAGGGAAGGGAAGGGAAGGGAAGGGAAGGGAAGGGAAGGGAAGGGAAGGGAAGGGAAGGGAAGGGAAGGGAAGGGAAGGGAAGGGAAGGGAAGGGAAGGGAAGGGAAGGGAAGGGAAGGGAAGGGAAGGGAAGGGAAGGGAAGGGAAGGGAAGGGAAGGGAAGGGAAGGGAAGGGAAGGGAAGGGAAGGGAAGGGAAGGGAAGGGAAGGGAAGGGAAGGGAAGGGAAGGGAAGGGAAGGGAAGGGAATGGCACGACACACTGGTATCTTGGTCTGATGGGAAAAAACCTCACTGAAGAGTCTCAGTTCTTTGTCAGATTTGCATGTGAGACCTGGAGCAAAGGGAAGACACCAGAGCAGGCAGCTCAGCTCTGAGCCATGTGTCATATTAGACAGCAACAACTTATTTTTTGTTGAGAGACGAATTTTCCCTCACTCGATCCTGAGGCTTGCAAATCTATTTAAAACCAAAAATTACATACAGTCTTTTTTGGTAATTTGATTACCAGACAATTCGTGAAATGTTACACTGATATATAAGTAAGTCTGCTTTTGTATTTACCCAAATTCACAATTACTCAGAAACTGCCTGAATTTTTGAGGACTGGCTTTGGAAAAGTATTTAAAATGTGAGATACTGTCAAAGCAAGCCTTAAATGGTGAACACTTACACATCTTTCAAAATCCAGGACTGAAGCAATTGCTGGTAAATGGCTCAGCATGACATGAGATAGACATATACATTTGTTTATTATTTTTAATTTTTTTTCCTTGTGTCCAAGAGAGGAATAAGGCCACTGAGGATTCAGGCATGTATTGCATTCCCCAATTTCATGAAGAACCAGAGGATTCTCACCTGCTGTGTAATAGTGTCCCAGGGCCCCTCCTGCAGACGAGCCTGGTAGGATGCATGAACACTTTCCCATATTTCATCCAGAGTTAAAGGCCTTCCATCTGTGAGTGGGCAGAAACAACCACCTTCAGCCAAAGCTCATAAGCATGCTATATCTTTAATACAAAACAGCAAAATTAATACTGAAAATTGTTCAAATCCCGACTGAAGGTGCACACAGAACTACCCTAAATTCCCTGCTCAGTTTTCTTCTCTGCCACCTGAGAGTAACAGCTCAGTGTTCTGATTGTAAGGTGTGAAGTGTAACTAGTTTTGTAAAGTTTGGATAAGATGCATTTAAAACCACAAAACAACATCATGAAGAGTCACCTAGTGTAAAGGTAAGCAATTCAGAGTGAGAGAGTGGAGAAAATCTAAGGAACAAAACTCTGCAGATAAAACTACTGCATTTTGGTCTGTCCATAATGCTTTCTTGAGCTGCATTTATACAGCATTGTTGCATCAGGTTTTTAGCTGTGATGCTAGAGTTATGCCAAGACATTAGTGTCAACCACTTAGAAAATAAGCATGTCTATTTTTAATGAATATCTGTTTATGGCAAACAGGGTATTTCAATACACTTTGAATAAGTAGCTTCATCTTGGCATTTATCAGGTGTCAGAAACCATCATCCTCTGATAATTAGTTTTATTCTACTGACATTTGCATGTCTGTAAAATGAAAAAAATTTATGCACACAATTAACATTTGAATGCCATGTTAAGATACAAGTTCAAACCAGCTGCCTACAGCCTCTGTTTTACTTTCTGCACATATCTATAAAAAAGCACAAAGTTCTGAACTTATATAAGCACCATCTAGCAGAATCATGTAGCAAATAAAGTGTCTGAGGAGGTAACAACATATTAATCAGCTATTCAATGCTATCCTCATGAAGATGAGACTTGTTAGACCATCACACCCGCTGTCTTGCGATGACAGATACCAGAGCTGTGCTGGAGACAGTCTAACATTTACAAAGAAATTTGCTACAGCAGCATAAATTTACTTTAGAAGGATGTGTTTGCACTCACATCACCAGTGTGCAGGTAACATGAAATCCCATGCATGCCTGCAATTATGTTCTGAACAGAGGAAGTCCAAGTGTAGAATCTACAGTTACAGATGTTCTAGTGCAACATCTGATTTGCCACTCCAGATTGTGCTCTGTACACCTTTCCCTGAGAATTTTCACAGTAATACTTGAGCAAATTCACGTACACGTGGAATGGATTACTCTGACTCTGTTAATCCCGTTTATAGAAATGATCAGATGTTACTGAAGTATTAGCCATGTTATAGTTAAAAATGAGTTTTGTCTTTACCTCATGGTGAATTCATTCTATTCAGGAGTTCCCAGATTTGCTCGCAACATAGGTGTGTATTCTTTGGGCACTCCTACCCCCTTTTTCCAGCAGTCTGACATGTTTAGCAGCCCTGTTACATATTCTTGCAACCCACTGAGACCTCAAACATCCAGCTGGTGTGACAGAGCAGTCACTAATTGTTGCTGCTGGCAACAAGAGCCCACTGTGGCACCTGCTGAGCCAAGCAGCCTCTTGCCTTTGTGCCTCTTTTTTCCCTAGATGGAGCTGAACTGGGAAGTTCAGCCAGAAAGAGAAGGAAACAGCAAGGAAACAAGCCAAGAGAAAGGGCAGGAGAGGAAGGTGAAGGCTCCAGATTCACCCGTCAATGCATTTATTTACCCACCATCCACCCACAAGGACACAGCTTGCCGTGTGTCCCAAGGCTTATCCCAAGTCCAGATGGTTTCGTTTTATTATTTAAACTGTTTTGACTACAACAAACTTTTCTGAGAAAACCCTAACTGGACAGTCAAGAAGCCTTAACTCAGTCATGCCATCACAAATAAGAAATAGTTAAAAGGCAGAAGGTTGAGTGCCCTCTCACAGCAGCAAGGTGAGGCTGTCAGACCACACAGGAGCTGCAGCTCTCAGCTGGCACTTTAATTTCTGCAAAGAGCATAAATCCTTTAGGCAGAGAAGATTCCATATTTATTTTCAGAGAAAATTTTCAGGGTTCCCAAGTTGCTGTATTTTCTTGATGTTTAGTGAGGGCTTTTAGTAATTTCTGAGATTCCCAATTAAAAGCTTTTAACAATTTCTAAAATTTTCAGTTAAAGGTTATCATTTGGGTGAAATGGTGCACAAATTGTTTGAGGCTTCATTCTGATGTATTTTATAAAGAAACAATCTTAACAAACCACTGCCAAAGGAGGAAAAAACACTCTTACAAGCTTAAGATAATATATGATCATAGAAATTATTCTATTTCAGTTATGTCCAAAGCCACAATAAAACCAGTTCTTCCAGGATATGGTCTTTAGAGCAGCTGTGTTGCTGAGAAAGAACATAGTGCTTACATGTTTTTGAGCTCAGAAAGTAAATCTGTATTCTGGAAAGCACTTCAGTCAGGCCCAGTGTGGTTGTGAATACAGAAAGTTATGCCTTTAGGGTTGGAGGAAGTTGCCCTATCTCAGAAGCTGCCTCTCCCTAACCATGATTAGCATGGTTTTTATTGGCAGGGATTTAGCTGTCACTGAGCTGAGAGTATTTTGAGCAGGTCAGACTGAAAACCCCATTCCTTCTCTCTTCTCCAGAGGAGTGAGGGTGCAGTCCTTGTTGACTCCCATTAGTCCTGCTCTTTCTTCTCAGTGTTTAGCCACCTTTTGTGCTGCTTCCTCTGCCTTTGCAGGAAAAAGGAGAAGTGTGAGATGAGCCACTATTTTCTTTACACACAGGGTGATTCCTGAATGGTGCCTGTGCTCACCTGTGGCTGTGCTGCTGATACCTCACTGTGGGTTTTCTAATGTATGGCAAGAGGGTTTTGAATGCCTAGCTTCAGATGGGGATGGTTCAAGAAATGACCAAAGCTCCTTGACATCTTGAAGACTAAGAGAAGAGGAAAATACCCTGCTGATTAAAGAAAGCTTACTGGACCTAGCTCAGCCCATCTGGCTGATGCCAGCACTGAAGGGGAAGGATAATTGCCTATACCATC
This sequence comes from Coloeus monedula, assembly GCF_965178545.1. NCBI lineage: Eukaryota > Metazoa > Chordata > Aves > Passeriformes > Corvidae > Coloeus > Coloeus monedula. Next base: position 1,139,946 of record NC_138822.1, on the reverse strand, counting down.
TGTCTCCAAGAGGGCTAATTGCTGACATCAGATATCAGCAGGGGTTCATGCATTTCTTCAACTACCTATTTGGTAGTCTCAGAAGCCAGAGAAAGAAAGAAGGGCTCCGTTTCCAGAAGGTATGGCAGGCACAGGGCTGATTTGGGAGAAATGAGCCTCTGCCCTGAGCTCCTGACACTGACTGTGACTTCAGCAGGTCTGAAATTAGGAATATATGCCACGTGGAAAGTATCATGAGGCAGTGAAAAATGTTTCTTATGTATATACACACTGCCTAAAAATATCTTCTTGTACCCTATAATGTTCCCAAACACCTTTCCAGACTCATCACACTTAATCACTGTTTTCAACTGAAGTATTTGTTCTTGCACAGAACAAGATCTTCCCTGTAAATCTATCCCCTGAAACTACAAAAAGTTTAGATGTCTCTCAAAATGTTTTAGTTCTTTTGCAATTAAAATTTCAAACCTTACCTTACACCACCTTACGTATCAAACTTCATCTCGCAAACAACAAAAAAATGGTCTAAAGATGAGCTCAAGAAAGTAAGTTATTTCATGCAATTTAGACAGCAGCAAGGACAAGCATACAATGCAACTTTTCTCTTTCTGCAGGAAGAAGTCATCTGTAATGACTTAACATAACTGCTAGCAGAGGACTGAAAACTGGATGTCTTCACTGACATAAGCTCCTGAGGATCCCAACCGAGCTGGAGATCACAGGAGAAATCTCCCAGCAACTCTACGGGGACCCTTTTTCCTAGGAGGGACTGAGAGACCAGGTAAATGGAAGCAGGACTCACATGCAGCAGGAGAAAGGCAGGATTTCATTGATTTCCTTATTCCAGAGAAGTTTGTGAAGAGTCTGCTGGAGTGCAGATTTGGACAGGCTGGCATCAGCTGCTGTCATACAAAGGGAGGAAGTGAACACTGCAAAAGCCCTCAGCCGGGCTGAACAGAGGAATTATTGTTTCCCAGGTGTGGTGGGCATTGCAGACACTGCCAGGGAGGAAGCAGAGCTCTGAATTCCAGCTCCGTGCCCTGTGCTGGGGAAGGCAAGACGGGGCAGGGCTGTGGAAACACTGGGAGGATTACAGCTCACCTCCACCTCCCGCAGCCAGCTCTAATTAACACCAGGATCAGTATGGACAGGATCCCAGGGAAACCAGGAACAGCTCAGAGCAGACTTGTGAGGAACCGATCCTGCTACAGAGTCCACAAATAATGGTAGGAATTTAGACTGGGAAATTGAGGTAGGTCTCGGGGAGATTGTTCCTTGATTAGCTCAGGTGAGGAATGCAGTGAGTATTGCTGGTTGTCTGTGAAACAAAGTGAGGAGCCCATCACATGAAGACTATTGCCTCAAAGGGAAAAAACTCAGGGCATTACCTAGAGCTTTCCTCACACCAGGTTTTGGGCAAGTCAAAGGATACTCTGCTCAGGTATTGAAAGTGATTGTGAGCCTGTGCCAGCTGCACACTTCCAAAAATCTCACTTTGGGACCTTCAGACAGCACAGCACAGGCAGGCCAACAGCGTGCAGGGAAGACAAGATTCTTCATTCTCAAAAGTGAGCTTCCCATAATTAAAATCAGAGAATACTAGCTGGAAACATTGTAGGTAACACACTTACTGCCAGTATTTTGTATCCTGCTCCCTTCAAGAGTCAGATACTGATAAATTTAAAAGAGAATGTAAAATGCTGAAGAGAACCCAGGTGACCTTCAGAAGCATCTAAAAAAAGCCCTTGTTTTCCATTGTGAAAGGCTCCCAAGAAGTGTTTTAAGAGATAATTGTACTTGTAGGAACAATTACAGTTCTGTACTGCAAGGGGAGCTGTTGGCACATAATACCATGATTGTGCATTAGATCATCCACTGGCTCCTGTAATATCCACTTCCAGCTATAAGGAGTCATGTTTCAACACCTCCGATTCCCTGGTGCTGACAAGCTAAACAACTTGTTTTGTCTCTGTGAGCTCTTCTCTGGTGATTAACTGCTTATGGTGAATACTAATTATATGAAAGTACAGTACAGTAGAGATAGTGTCCTACTTCCTCTACCTGCAGCGTCTCCGTCCTCTTCTGTAGAGACACTGCACTATAAATTCAGCAAAAACCAAAGAGGATGACATTTTTCAAGTCCACAAATAGGCTAACTCGTCTCTCACAGCAAAACTACCTTTATCCTCCTGTCTGCACAATAAGTTCAAAGGCAAAACACTGCACGTTTGTAAATGCCTGCAATAATGCTGGAAATAAATTTGCAGCAGGATGTGTGCAAATGAGTTCTGTTGGTGGGAAAGGCAGAGCAATGTCCCCAATTCCCCATGTCCCACTCTGAAAATTTACCCCAAATTATCCATTCCTGAAACTGCACCTCAGACTAAAATATTTCCACCAGGGAGCCTATGAGAATTTGTTCTTCAATTTTGAATCTGAAGTGCTTTTCGAAACGCTAACACTGCAAAATTAGAAACCATTAAACAATATAACGCAGAGAGTGATTAAATCTACCAAACACATTCAAAGCAGCTTAAGCTACTTTTTAATTAAACAGGAAAAGATATCACTGGCAACATTCAGACATCTTTATCTAGATAAAGTTAAGATATTATTCAAAACACAAAAGATGCTGATCATAGAAACATTTAGGTTGGAAAAGAGCTCTAAGATGATCAAGTCCAAGCCTTAACCCAGCACAGCCACGCTCACCACTAAACCTCATCTCCAAGTTCCATAAGCTGGTCCTGCTGGCCACAGCACTGCAGGGACAAGCCAGGTGCCACTGGAGCACAGGTACACAGGCTTTGGGCAGCACGGAACAGAGCACAGCCAGTGCTGCAGTGTGATCACTCCGTGCCTGCTGATTAAATGAGTGACACCAGCAGTGGCCTCCGTGGGAGGCTGAGGGTTCCTCCTTCCTCCCCTGACAGGATTGGGGGCTGAAATCACAGTGGCCGCAGCCACGGAGCAATGGGTAACAAGATGTACGTACCAGGGAGGAGACAGGATCAGCTACTGTTTCAAGAGGCAGCTTTAATACCAAAAAAAAGTCAGTACCATATTGGTATTATTTTATTTTCCCTTAAGCAGCAAATTTAAACAGAAAACGGCATACATTTTTAAAGATACATTTAGACCCCAGCCTTGTGGCTCAAATTGGGGCTCCAAAGAAACAGAGAGAGCTCTGCTGAAGCACTGTGGCTATGTCCACTGATTGCCCAGCCCAGCTTAAACCTGCAGCACTAAGTTTTTGCAGTCATTTCAAGAAAAGAACAAGAAAAATGACCGGCAGTTTCAGTAAACCACAGGCAAGATGCCAGGAGCCAAAGATCAGCCTCCCTCAGGCTGAGATGGTATCATCTCCTCCACGGTCCTGGAGCTCTGAGTCCAGAGCATTGCAAAATTCACTGGTGAGCAGCCTCATCTCTTAGTTTCTTATTACATCTGCTCCTCAACTTAATATAAAATCTCTGTTTTCAGCATCTATTGCACCCAACACATTGAATCCACAATGGCCTTACCCAAAAAGCATGCTCTGAAATACAGCACAGGCACTTGGTAGCTGCTGGAGTACAGCACATGGTACTCATAGCGAACCACTTCTTCTGTGCTGCCAACTCCAGTGGCCTGAGAATCATCCAAAGGCTCCTGAAACGACAAATGACCACAGCCATACATCAACTTCTGTATGTGTACTGAGGGAAATTGTCATAAATTCAGTAAGTGCACAGAACAGAAATAATGGCAACCACCCCTTCCACGGCACTACTCATGCAAACTCCCAAAGGAACTTTTCAACACTAGCAAGAAAATCAGGGAAATCCAAAACCTACAGAAACATCTTACACACTTACTTCCACAAACTGTGAACTATTTGCAAGCCTTTCCAGAACTGAGGTCTTTCTAAGCTGTACCAAGGCTCTCTAAAAGCTTCATAGCACAGCAACTGGCACAATAAGGGGATTACAGCTGTACCTCTCCTCATTACATTCAGTATAGACCATTTTAGAAGTGTCTCCTTAAATAATCTGGTTTTGCTTGCCAAAAGACAAATCAAATGCATCCACCAAAAATCCTCTGATCTTTACAGGCTTTTTGCCAGTTGTTTTTGCTAATAATTTAAAATACATAACATAATTATAGTAACATAAAATGCAATTATAAAACTGAGAGGTTTTTTTTTCCTGTTAGTGTATATTCCAGGTGTAAAGTACTAAAGTTTATGGTAGATTTGAAACAAATCAAAATAAATGAAAGTAACTGCATTGAGATATACCCCAGCTGCAGCACAAATTTCATAACATTTCAGATTAATATTCCAACAGTGCTAAGCACCCAGTTGTTTGGACTTTTCTAAAAGCTGTCATAACTCAAACGTCTCTGAAAATGGAACCATTAAATTAATACTGCCATTAGGATTAAATGTAAGAATAAACTTTCCAAGAAGACACTCAGGGTGTGGACTTATTCAGTGCTCAAACCCCCAAATTTACATGCATGAACTAAGCAACCATAATGCCCCACAGGTTGGGTGTGCATTTCACAACTTGGCTACTGCCAAGCAACTCTGAATATTGGCTTATGGTATCTGTCCAAGCAAAATAGAAAACGACTGAGCAGAAAAGAAGAACCAGCATCCTCTGAACACTATGTTCATATAACACACAAGAAATTTAGAACTATTTTGCATTTTTATGTCATATCCATAGTCAAATCAGCAATGGATTAATCAATATATGAAGATATATAGAAACTGATAAACTATAACAGTAATGACACCCAAGATATTTTCAAGTTTTTGTCTGATGTGACTCTCCCCAAATTTAGTGTATTAGACAACCAGATGCTGCTGAGGCACATGGACAGAAGTTCACAAATGAAAGCCCAGACCCTGGAAAAGCTGCAGACCAGGAAACTGTCTATACATATTTGGACATGAAGTGAGAAGATCCCAGATGGCCCCGGAGCAGAGGTTTCCTGGTAAATCCTAGATGGCTGCAGGAATGGTTGATTTTAGCTTACGGGAAAACAGGTGCCTAAAGCACTGAAAGGCAATGTTTAGAAACTTGTTACCTGGTTTAATCTGGTTTTAAAAACTGTATGTGAAGAGATCCTAAAGTCAACCTGCCAGAAGGACAGTGATGATTGCTATTCTTGATGTCACAGGCCAGATAAAGACAGGTATGATATGCCCAGTCCCCACATACATGAGTGACAGGCCAAGAAAGGGAGCTCTTTTCCTCCTCACACAAGTCATACCCAGTGGTTAGATGTAAAATACAGGCTAAAAAAAAAAAAAACCTCTAGAAAACACAAGTTTCTTCTCTATATAATGCTGAACCTTCTTTAAAATTGATCAGCGCTTCAGTAAGAATAACGGAAGAAAGACCATCAGCAGCCTGTGGGAAAAGGAAAAAACCAAACCCAGCTACAGATTGGTTTTCATTTGTGTAGGGGTGGGGAAGAGAAGGAGCCTGTGCTGAGAACTGAGCCTACATGGTGCTCCTCGGGCATTAATGTTTCATCAGATACCACAGCCTTGCCTCCTGCTTAGACACCAGCTTACCCTGCCCTAAAAGATACTTCTGGAAATGTCAAGACTACCTGTTCATGTGTTAAATATCAGTGTTCTAGAAAAGACAGCTTACGCTGCGTTCTGTACATAATGGCAAAATGACTAATTTGTGGCTATTTTAGATCTGCACACAAAGGCAAATAGCTGAATCCTTCTTGGGGCTACTCTAATCCCCTTTCTTCTCAGTAAACAGCATTTTCACATTTTCTTACTTAAAAAGATACATCATTGATGTGCAATCGTGCTCTTTACAGTCTCTGTAAGTACAGCCTACAGTATTTTTGCAGGAAAAGTACATTTTGTAGCCCACAAGTTTTGATGGTATCTCTGTAGCTGATGAGATGAACTTTGCTGATGAGATGAATAAAACGAGTACAGTCATTTCAGGTGATCTTTGAAACATCTAAAAATCCACAAATGGCTCACTAGAACCAAGGAGTCTCAGACAGGTTTGTATCAGCCCACAAGACTTCATTTTCACCCTTTAACCAACTACTGATAAAGCCATAAATACAAAACACAGGTGTAACTTATTTTAAAAAAAAGCAAAACTCCCACTTTATTTTTATATATGTTATTATAGTCTATTTTAACTCTTTCTTTGAATAACTGTTAGTTTCTTTTTCTTATATATAGTGGTGCTCTCTTCTTGAGCTAATGCTGAATTTTAGTTACTGTACTAGACAACACTGAGATCAAATTTAAATTTAGATGGTTTTGTAACTCTTGAAAAACATTCACATCTATATACACACCACAAAACAAAAGACAAAAACCACACCTATCAGCCTTAAAAAATGTCATATAAAACATTAACCAAACTGCAATCATTAAAAATGATACGAAGAAACTTATTCCTCAAATTTTTTGTTTCTGATTTTCAAATTTACTTGCATGCCCGCCATGCTTCAAGTTAAAACTGTGAATCCAGAACTGACTGGCTGCTTCCTAAACAGATTGGGAAGTTGTCATCAGGAAGCATCTGCTCCTCTATTGCTCTCAGGTAAAATCACTCCTGGGCTATCATAATGGACTATTGAGCAGATGTTTAAAAGCAATGTATGTATTAGTAAAAAGATAAGCAGCAGCTACCTAATTAATTACATTAGTTCCATCATAAATGAATTACCACTGATTTTAATTGATATCAAATTGTCCTCAACCTTTAAGTATCCCCAAAACAAATTAAGTCGATTTGTTCCTTTTAAAATGCTAAATTATTTAAATCAATAGATAAGAAACACTGCCAGGTGTCATTCTGAAGGCAAAATAACGTATTTGTAGTATTTCAATTCCTCTTGATGAGGAAGGCGAGTCTAAAACCTGTGGTAACAAGTTAATTTGACAGCAGGAGAGACTTAATAGTGGTTTTGGGTACTGTTTAGTGGCACCAGGGCAGCAGGGAGATGTGGGTTAAGGCACCTTTGGAGGGAGACGATGAAGGAAAGGTGAGGCAGACAGGGTAAGCTGAGATGGTGACAGAATTAGCTAAAAAAAATGGGTTTCTCTGCTGACACCAAACATTTCCCCCTCTCCACCTCACCTGCAGAGGGCCATTGAGCCTCTTGCTCAGCCTAAATTCCCTTTGAAATTAAGAAGCAGACCCCCTTTTGGGGGAAAAGGTAAGAGAAGCGGTGCAAATAAACATTTCTCCCGGATGTCTAGACACTGTGGCCTTTCTCCCAGTTCCCATGTTCCTCCTCTCCCTTCTTGCTGCTCTGGCCTCTGCTTACTCCTGCCTTATCCAGGCTCCTGGGAGATGTTCCTGTGGGAACACAGCAGGACTGGGAAGAGGTGACACAGGCACAGGTACTGGTAATGCTACTTTCAGTGTGAGGAGGGGAAAAAGGAGATGCAACCCAGATTAGTAAGCAAATTTGCCTTCATTGCTTGGAATGCGTTTACATCTAATTTCATTTCAGCTTCTAAAGTTGGAAAGGTACGGCTCTTTCTCTTCGGAGGCACGCAGTCACCACTGAAACACAAGAGCTCTCAGGAGCAGCTCTTTCAGCACTTTCCCCTGGCAAACAGGGAGATTTGAACACGGAACCTGAATGGTGGGACAGTGTTCATCAGGGAGAATTAAAGCAGAGCTTGGCGAGCAGGGTGTGGCCTTGTGGTGAGATCATGTCTCCGTTCTGGCTCCCGGCTGTTCTCCCAAGCATTCAGACCGTGCCCCACGTTCTTGCTGCAGCCCCCGCGGGTACAGTCTCTGAAGGTCATTTTCCTGCAGGTTTTGGTCCTTCCTGTGCAGGATCTCGGCTCAGCCCCCAGCCTGGCACAGCCCTGAGACCTCCAGACCTGATCCTGCAGCGCGGGGGTCACAGTGGTCAGCGAGGTGACCCTGCATGGGGAGGGGGAGACTGAATGCATTTACTGATTGTCACTTTTTTCCATCACTACTAAATATTCACACTGTGCTCAAATTTACAGGCTCCAATCAAAAGTAGCCTATTCTACCACAGCCTGCAAAAACACAGACATCTCCCTGAAGAATTTCAGTGCAATATGAATGTTGTACAAAATCCTTTACCACCAGTTGCACCATTTTTATGTACATTGACAAACTGCTCTTTTATGTGAAGAACACATGGGGAATCCAACAACCTCCAGGTGTTTTCTGGTGCTGACATCATCAGTGACAGATGAGGCAACACAAGGATAACGGGAGTGGTCTCAAGCAGAACAAAGTTATCTTACGGATTCATTTTCTGTGTGCAGCTACAAAATCCTCCCCACTGTCTTGAACTTCTCACAGTTTAGTCATCCAAGTGAAGAACCTGATTAAATGCTCAAAAACAAAGAAAGAAAGTGGCTCAAATCATTTGGTGATGCCTGAAATATCACGTGCAAGGAGCCTTCTTCTGCAAGAAACAGCTATCCTGAAAAGCCACCATGTCACCAGTGGAAAACTTCAGAGGTGAGTCAAGGTAAACAGCTAGTGGATCCCTGAAATATGTCATTTTCCAAAGGAAATCTTCTGACTGAACTCAGCATCCTGGCCATGACACTGTGAAAGGATCGAGTGATGTTCACTGCATGGAGATGTCCAGCATTTTCAGAATAACTATTTCCAAAACGAATTTGCGCCCCTCCCCATCTCCCAGCCTTCTGTTATTCAAGGCATACCAAAACACCAAAAACAAGACTTCCATCCCGAAAAGACATGGCACATAAAACTGCAGTTTTATGTGCCATGCAGTCCTCATGCATGAACAATCATTTCTAACAGCTGGAAATTAGATTTGTCTTTTGATTGCTTCAAAACCACTATCACAAGTGAAAGCAAAGCCTTTTCAAGCAAAAGAAGCAGCGGACCGTGAAAACAGAACAGTTGTGAATTTTGTCTTCACATAAAGGTGGGGAATTGTTACAAAACCACTCCTCATTCTTCCCGGGTTGTCACATACAAAATGCAGAATTCGGTGGCTTCTCTCCTCCCACAGAAGAAACATTTTCTCTTGTTCTAATGTAGAGTACAAGGCTGTCTGCACAGGGCTGGAACAGAGGCATGGTGTGTTAGGAAACCTCTTCCGATGGGAATGACAGCAAATCTGGGAAATGAGGCAAAGAAATCAAAGGAGACAGAGGGACACAGCTCACCTGCTGAGGGAGGATGGACCTACCAGGCTACCCGAAATTCCTGAAAGGAACGTCCCCCCGGAGCTATGGACACAGACCTTGCTGAGGATCACAGCAGCCCCACCTGGAAGCTGTAGGGATTCAACCACTTCCACCACCCCCTACCAATGTTCTCTGCCAATGTTATTCCTCAGACTGAGGAATTTACAGTGGTTTTCTTTCCACTGAAGTGGGATATGGAGCAATCAGAGATGGTGGTACCTGTACCCACACTTTTTTGGCACCCGCCTTTCAGTAAGAATCACTGAATCCTGGGATCACTGAGGTTAGAAAATCCCTCACAGACATTGAGCCCAACCTGTGACACCACCCCCACCTTGTCCCCAGCCCAGAGCACCGAGTGCCACCTCCAGCCTTTCCTTGGACACCTCCAGGGATGGGCACTCCAAAGCTCCCTGGGCAGCCCCTGCCAAGGCCTGAGCTCCCTTTCCATGGGGAAATTCCTGCTGCTGCCCACCCTGAGCCTGCCCTGGCCCAGCCTGAGGCCGTTCCCTCTCCTCCTGTCCCTGTTCCCTGCGAGCAGAGCCCGACCTCCCCGGCTGCCCCCTCCTGTCAGGGACTTGTGCAGAGCCACAAGGTCCCCCCGAGCCTCTTTTTGAAGGATTTTCCCATCATTTTTGTCATTATCTTCCATTTGCACAAATTGGAGTAAGCCACTACTTTGAGGTTAAGTACTATTCCACAAGATTATTGCTTCTTTTGAACTGAAGCGCTTCCAGGACTGGGCTCTGTGCTTTACAACAGGCAAAAAAAGGGAAAAAAAATTGCTACACTAGAAGACAACAGTAGCAGTTCAGCTGGATTTTAGGTCAGCTTTATTTTTTTAGAACAAGGATTATTATTTCTGCTTTGTGAATCGCAGCAGCAACCCAGTTTTGGCCACGCTTAATTCAACAGGGAGACTGACAGCAAATGCCTACAAACCTTTACTTTTTAGAAGACAAACTCAAATCCTCATTAATTTCTCAGATGGGAAACTGTATGAAAACGATGCCAAGACTGACAGACAGTGTTTAACAGTAATTCTGGTGAAAAAGTTACAGACAGAAATGCTCAAATTATCACAAAATCTGGTGCTGTAAAAACAAGAAATTCGAAATTACATGTTGCAATTAGAAGTGGCTGCACTGGTGCCCACCCAGGACACTCTGAGGGAACAGCTATGACACTGGGAAAGTGACTTACTGCAAGAAATAGAACAGTTGGATGCTGCCCACTTGAAAAAGGAAATAGCATCTGATTAAGTTAATATCTGACAAAATGATACATCTTGAAAGTTACCTGAGATGCTAACCTAAGCTTGGCCATAGACTATATTAGATAAGCACAGCCATTAGAAACAATCATCATAAACAATGTGGCTTAATTACAACTGGTTTATTTGGATGTGAGAGATCCTATCCTATTAACTGTATGTTAGGGCTAAAGCACACGTGTTGTTCTCTTACTACAAAAGCAGGAAGATGAGACTAAATTGCAAATTTAAAATAGCCTGAATTCAAAAATTTTAGCTACCACTACAAATAATTATGAAATTACTCAAAATAGTTGTGAAGTTACTCCTAAAATCTCCAAAAGAAAACCTGAATTTGTTTTTACACTTAGACAAAAAAATGGTAGCACATTAAGATCCAGTGACTGTTTGCATTTGGAAATACCTAAGTGTAATAAATAAATTTTTAAATGGAACAGGGGCAGACCCTACCAAGTCAAGTATGTTCAGCTTTTGTCCACTTTGAAAAGCTGTTTGTTCTATTCATATATGATATAATACAAGTGCACTTACCTTCTAATCTGTAAACACTGCTACAAAGGAAATGTAAAGTTCTGAACTCAGACTGGGGCAGGTCAAAAGCCCTTAAGTTCACTTTCAAACAAAATACTCTGTAAGAATATTCTAAGAATTAACATACACAAAGTTATCAAATGTCACTGATCACAAACACACCAAATGTATATTGGAGAGATTCACAGTGGCTGGAGAGAAGTACTGAATTACTTCCTTTATTAGTCTGATCTCAAATGAAAACTGCCACAGAGCATTACATGTTATTTTTAATTTCCAGAAATGTGGTACATAATAAGTCTTGATGCAAACTTAAGCACTTGGAATTTGCTTTACAATTCCTTAAAGCCAAGTAGAAAATTTGGATGAATTATTGACAATGTTTTTGTCTGGAATGACTCTTCTAACAGTCTCCATTTAAACTGTATTTTATTTGACAAGAAAGCTGAGTACACAATCAAGAATACCCAAATATTTCCGCTGCTGTATGTGGTGGAAAACATGCAGTCAATAACACCCACAAGCACAATGACCAGACAACACCACTGTGGCAGAAGGGTTAAAATCACCAAGAAATGGTACAGATGTACATAACTGCACTTGGCCGAGCTCATGTAATCTCACAAAGATATTACACATCTGCAAAATCAACATAATGGCTGAACTGTTAAATAAATGAATTTATCTTATTTCGAGGAATTATTCTTGTAGTTGAATTGCTCAGAAGTAGGTGGAGGGACCTGAAGAAACTGTTCTGTATACAACTGTTCAATAACCATATCAAATTTTCCCTTCATACTTTATAAATAACCTACATAAAATACTTCAAGCAATTAGCAAATTGTTCCAAAAAATGTTCAAACTCATTATCCCACAGGATGGGAAACAAGAAGCAAGGAAAGAGCCACTAATTGTATACATGTGCAGAGAAAGAGCCAGAACATAGCTCTGACTGTTGGGACATTCTATCTGCTCTCATTTCCCTCAAAAGCTGCTCTATAATTTATTCCTTCAATTTGATTAAGGTATCTCAGGGGTTATTCCATATATTCGTCCCTATTTGCAACTAACTGAAATCATAGCTAAGACAATGAAGTACAATGAAGTACAGAGCTGGTTAAATTGCTCTTGCTTCTCAAAACTGAGATATTCCAAGTGTCCTGAAGGCATTTAATTCCAAAACAGGAAGCCAGAGAGGAGAGCACTCAATAATTCTAATCATGTGCAGATCTCTTGGAAAGTATTTTCCTAAACATTTGCTGAAAGAACCTTTTACTGTACTGCATGCTGCTGCTGGTACCCCAAACAGGGTCCCACAGCAAGATATTTACTATTTAAATTGTCCCTGGTTATGTAAAGGAACCAATCAGGAGATGACCAAGACCATGCTTCCCTAAATTAAACTTCAGCAATGTGCAAAACCAAAGAAGTTGGGGAAGAAAAAGCAACTAAAAATATGTTAATATATTTTTAACATCCCATATGATGACTTATAATGCAGAGGCTACAAACGGTAGAGCTGCACCAAAATCAAAGACAATTCAACTTATTTTTTTCTTAACTTCAGTTTATAGGTTTCTGCAACTCAACTGCAAACCCTGAAGGAATAATTTTAGAATAAAGGCCTGGTGTCCATATGATATTTCAAACTACTGCCAAGGTCCCTATTCCATAATGTTTCAGGTAAAAGAAGAGTTTCTGACTTCAGTGAGTCTGGAAACAACACATGAGCAGATCAGGAATTTATGGCTGCAGAAATCAGCTCCGAAGTACCAGGGTCTTTCATAAGCTGAGTTCTAGAGGACTCTACCCAATTTACAGAAAAAAAGGCTAATGTTGCCTTTTTGTATCAATTTTCAAGTTTTCACAAGCATCTACACACCTGCGCACAGCACGAGTGCAAGTATGTGGAATTCTTTTCCACAGCAGACTTCTTTCCCAGAGGATTTTGATTTTTTGCTTTGGATTTTGTAGAATCATGGAATCATTTAGGCTGCCAAAGACCTCTGAAACCATCGAGTCCAGCTGTTAACCAGGATGTCTCATTGTTGATAGGCATTCACACAGAAGTGAGCTCTCTCAATAAAAAGACACCATGGTCACTCATATTCACAGCATAGTTAGTGTTTTAAACCAGGGAAAGTGTTATGAGAGATTTGCCTGTTATCCAAACAGAGAATAAAAGCATAGATGAAGAAATAGCAAAATATAAATAATTTTTTTTTTAAAACCCAAAACCGCAGTAAATTATGTTTCCAGTATTTTTGGATGCAATATTGGTATTACTTCTTCACCTAAATTTCCTGAATTAACAAACAAAAATATTTTTATGTGGATTAACAAAGTTTTAAGATGATTACAGGATAGCTGCTTACATAAAATAAATCTGACTCAAAGATTACAATTCTATACAAGTACAAATCAAGGAAGATAGGTGCACACATCATACTAAGCTTATTTGACTTTTGGGTCTTGCTCAATCTCTCAAAAACAACCAACTGCAAGACACAAAGTCATGTGGGAATCTCATGTGCCGTCAGACTAGCAGAGATTACTGAAATTTTAATGTCTTGAATGGAAAATCAAGAGTGTGCTCTGCTTTCTAGGATCAGACAGGAATTTTACAAGTTCAAGAAGCGGCAGTCAGGATCTTGTAACAGATCTTTGTCTGGTGGACAGGGAAATGTGTTCTGGTCTGCAATGTCCAGGTGACCACAGAACAAGCATGTCATGGGTCCTCCTGAACTCGGCATCTGTTGAGGAACTGCCCATGATTAGCTTTCTAAATCTATGTTTACATTTTTTTAAAGTATTTGAGAAATAAGGGAGATAGTAAGTTAAAGCAGAGAAATTTAAATGGGGAAGGACTGGGATTTGGAAGAGGCTTGAATTTTATTTAAATCAAAGATACAAAAACTTCCTAGAATTTACACCCTGAACAACTGAAAACAAAATATAGGATAAAACTGCAGATCTAACTGAGTGAATAATCACTTCAGAAAGGATACAAAGAGTATGAAAAGAAAACCTCTACAGAGAACAAAAAAGAGGTACAGCAAGCAAAAAACCCCTATTTCTTGAAGCCTAAGTTTAAAGGAGAAGGTAAGAGCTGCCAAAATTCAAGTTGTACTTACAAATGGCAAAAGGGATTAGAACCATTTTTGAAGGAAAGAATAATTAATCATACAGAGCTATGTAGAAACTGGATTAAAACTTAACATTGGTTTGTCAAAGAGAGAGCAAGCCAAACGAACCTGGTATCTTCCCCTGATAAGATAACTGAATTAGTGGCCAAGGAAATGCAGGAGACTCAATCTGGCTGGATGCAGTAAAATATTTGATACCGGGCCAAATGGGAAGCAGTTCTTTAAAGCAGAGAAGATGGGGATTATGTTCAAAATGTAATACATAAGAAAGTGAAAAGGGGAGAGTATGTGAATAGCTAAAATATGTGAATAGCTAAAAAGATGTGAATAGCTAAAAAGAGAATTATTGACCAGGAGACAGTCAACTAACAAAGCACCTCTAAAGCTGGGCTGTAATCTTAGTTACAATATTCCTCAACAACCTGAGCACAAAAGCAGGGGATTGTTGACAAATTTTGCTGATGATACAAAGCTGGGCAGCACAGTCAATAGAGCAGGAGATGGAAACCGTGGCAGGAAATGGGGTTTATAACACAGCATTGCCACGCTGAGATTGCCCACGAGCTGATCTCAGCTCTGCTCTCCCCCTGTCACACGGGTATTGACAGGACCAACAAATCACAAGACAAATGCCCCTCATTCCCCGCTGCCACCAGGGATCCCACACGCACTCCAAGCCTCAGCCGTGATTTACACTGAGAACAGAGAACGAGAAATGCTGAGGTTCAACCAAATACTGCCATTTCCACTCCACGAGAAAATCCAGTGTTTTAACATTTGTCTTTTTCTTTAATCAATACGGAAGTTAAATATGAACCCTTTTCACAGGACAAAAAACCTACTGGTCCGAGACGGTAAATACTAAAATAGAAAATGTCAGAATTTCCAAATTAAAGTGTGCCATATAAATCCGAACTGGCTCACTCGGAATCAGCTGGACATTCAGTTTGATAATCGTGGTAGTCTGCGTTAGGGCATTAGTGGGAAAACATTTTAAAAACACAGCTCTGCTGGGCAATGAAGCAGATTATTAAACCTGCTTAAAAAAAAACTTTCAGAAAAGTTTAAAACCTTGTTGTATTTTCAGTAGAACTAATCTGACCCTAGACGAACTACTTCATTTGTCTAATTAGAAAACCAAATTCCTGAAAAAAATCTGAGTTTGTAGAAAATGGATTTTCTACTCAGAAATTCTCTTGACACCTTCACCTGTACTGCAGTACCTACACAGCACTGCGCAAAACTGAGTGTTCATTAAAACTGCAATCATAACTCTGAAAAAAAAGAAAAATAAAGCCACTTCATACTCAAAGAAAATCCATTTATTTCATATCACTACATTAAAACATGTAAAATTAAGCTAGACAGAAATTTAACCCCATTTTTCTTGGTTTTGTTATCACCCAATTTTGGGATGGAAGAGGAATGCAGACCACTAGACTAAATACTGATTATACACAGTTCTACTGTGGAATAAAGTTTGTTCTAACTTTCAAGGATAGCTGACCATCTGTAACATAAGTATCAAACAGCTCTGTCCTGAGGTTTTTTATCCTCAAAAACAGTCTTCAGTGTTATGATTTTTTTTTAAGCTGCACCATGTTAGCTTATCCTACAATTCCACCCTTAACAAAAATTAGCCAAAATTTTCAGCAATAAACCCAAGAAGACCAAGATACAACAGGAGAGGCTAAGTCGTAAACAGAGGTTTTTGTTGTTTAACATAGGAATAGTTGAAAGGAAGGTAAACATTGCAAAGCAGTGATGGAATTCAAGGTAAAGCTCTTGCCTTAATAGTTTCATTGAATATTTTAAGAAGGTCTTCCAATACAAAGTGACAATACAGAGTTCACTGAATATTCTGTATGAGGATTCTTTTTACAAAGCTATTTTGTTCTGTTTACTTCTACCCCCTACAAGCAAGAGCTACTCTGTGAAAACTGAGACAAAGAAGTGAAAAGCTTTGATCAAACATACACTGAAAATTCACAACAGAACAGAGAGTATAATTTAGTTATCCTGATTCCTACTGCCAAAATACTATTTCCAAATATTAAAAAAAAAAAAATAGTGACTTTACAGCTCACTATTTTAGCAAAATTACTTCAAAACTGGTTCTGTTTACGAACATTAGCAACCTTGAAAACAAGGGATGGCAGTAAAGTACACAACACATATTTTAGATATCTTTGTTTTAAAATCCAAACATTCCAAAATTAAGATCAAGTATTAACAGGCTGTGATCATCCAGTGGTAAAATACCTATGCATTTTAAAAGTCCATTTAGTAACTGTTAAATTTTACAATTGAAAATGGTAAAAAAACATGCTTCATCACAGGTCAGGAGAACCTCTAATTACAAGACAACATTACCGTAACCATGTCTCAGACAACCTTGGAATACACCCTGGCACCTTCACAGCTTTAGCAACTGTAAAATCTGTGTTTTGAAACCATTTAACAAATAACTTTTTGAGGAATAACAACTCTCTGAACTAAATACCTAAGTTTAAAAACCAAGTCAATGCCAAACACTTTTGTGAACTATTAGACATATTTTCAAAGGCTGGATACCCCCACATCAGCAAGAATTCCATTTTTAGCCATCTTGAGGAACAGAATGCAGTAATACCTGAAGCTGGCAACACCAAAATTTATTAATTTCTTCAGGTGGTGCAAGACTTTTACCAGATATAGCCCAGGAAAACACTACAGCTGTGTCTGTAGAACTAGTAATATGACCATGCTAGTAAATAACTTCCAGTGTAAACCTGGGTGACAGAACCTGATGCCAGAGAAGCAACAGTAAAAGCAAGATTTGTTTGTATCTTTAACTTGAAAATACAATTTAAACACTGGGAGGGTTAAAACTTTTGCAAATTTTGTCTTCTATTCAAAAAAGCATTAATCACAAAAACAGGTGCCAAAAGCATACTTAAAACACATCTGAACATACTCTTCTCCCACATTTTCCTCTGTACAAGAAAATGCCAATTCTTTATACAGTCTTTGGAGGAAAGACAAACACAGGAAAGAAAAAAGAAACACGAATTTTATAACAAAAACTAAAAATACATATATTTCCTTGAAATTATGACAGATGATGTGTGTGTAACACATGGCTGGAATCAGCTTTCCAAAACAGACTGACCAGCTATGGTGTACTTGCTTTGCTCCATTTTGCTATGGTTCAACAGAATTTCTGTGGCTTTCATCCCATTAATATTAGGTGCTCTTAAAATAACTAATTTTTTCTTGGTTTATCTCTTAACCACACAGGCATTAAAGGAATTGTTGATATTACAGATATTAAGTAATAGACATAGAACCAAGCCAAATTTGGAACGGGCAAAGGGAAAAATCAGATGCTAGATAGAAATACGTAACTTTGCTAACGTAAAATAGAAAAAAAATAGCGATATGAATTCTTAGCTATGGAGATAAGCCTCAAGAAAACATGAAAAAGCATACACCATGTTAGGAAGTGAAAAAAAAGTTATTACAGATTTTAATTTGGTTTTAAGGTATAAGGTTAGAATCTGTTGAGTTGCCAATGTTTAGCACGACGTATTCAATGCCCATTCTATTTTATATTTACATTTCCCTCTTTGTCCCTGGTCCTTTACATAATAAGTTTAGTCCCACAGACTTGTTCCTTTGAAAAAGAGCAGTGCAATCACATCTGTACCTGTGCAGAAAAGCAAACAATTACACTGTCTGCTCCGAGCCTTGTCATTTCCATGAGGAAACATGACAGTGTTCATATTATTGCTATTGATTGCCAATCACAACTGCAAACTGTCTGAGTCACTCAGACAAAATTAACCTAAAAAGAGCGCATTAGTATTAGATTTTATCACATAAAACTGTAATTCTGTCATCAGGGTTAGCTTCTTTTTTTTTTTTTTTTCAGTATAAACCTCAACTAAGGCACTCTGTACAGATACTGCCAGGGTGTTTTCCTACCACTCAGCAGCTACACCAGGTGTCTGTGGACCCCTCCAGTTGGCAGCACTCCTGCAGAGTTCCAGAAAACCCCAAACTTCTCTCAAGTTGTACATCCCTGCTGCCTTCCTACAACACACTCTCTTTGGAGAAGACTGTCCATCAGTTCTGCTCCTTTTCAACACCAAATGACTGACAAATGAAAACAAATTCCACCCAGGAAAGGAGAACACTATGTTCTTGGTAACAAAGCTGGATTAGAGATTACCAAGGAAAAGGTAAAAATCTAAAGCTATGAATTATCTAAAATTGTGTGTCATTAAAAACGGCATTTTTAAAGACCAGAGTGTTTCTCTGCTTCAAGACAAAGCTTGGCTGCAAAGGTGAAATAAATTACTAACCTTGCAGCACCCTTTAATCCATCAGGACATAAAAGAAGAAATTCCTAGCTGAACTTCACATGAAAATGGAACCTGGGAGACAGCTTTTTAAAAGAATAAAATCTGAGGGATTTTGAGGATCACACACACTCATAATCAGATCCCAGGCTTTCAGGATCTCTTATCTAGGCCGAATCACAGAGCTATGTAAAGATGAGGGTCCTGTTTCACACAGGGAAAATATTCATTCTTGTGCAATCTCTGCTTTGATTTCCTTGCTCTCCAAGCAGCCTTGCAAAATCTGATTTTACATATAAACAAAGGCATTAACTCTAAATGTGCATCTTCCACTGCAGCCATGGACAACACAAATGAACAGTGATCTATGGAACAGGAGGCCAAGGGACCTGCTGGGTGATTAAGGTCAGTATCTCGTTACCACAGGTACCAAACATCCTGGAATGGCTTTTTCTATACTTATATTGTTTTATCTGCAAATTAACAGACTTCAGGATACTATTGCTCCTTTTGGAAAGCTATTTCAGCATCTCACTTCTCTGGTTCTAGCGCAAGTTTATCCAAGTTCAGTTTATAACTGTAAATTCCCATGCCAACATCATAGTTTAGTTTAAGGAGCTTTTTTTCATTCCTTGGCATTTCAAACCTTTTTTGCCCAATCTATTAACAGAGATAAATTATACTTCTTTCAGGCTTTCTTTTTTTAACACTAAACAAGAATCCTTTTGATTTTTCCAATCAACACAAAAAATCTATTACATTTTAATTATTTTTATTTCAGCGGGAGTAGCTGCAATTAAACATACAACACGACGCACAAGTCCTCAACATCCTTGTTTAATACCAACTCCATCAGAGAGCAACACCCAGACAGAACCTAAACCTGTCTTTATTTCATTCATGCCCATGAGCAGTTCACAGTAATCCTATGATCAACTAAAACATCCATTTATTTCTCCGCCTCAGTCATTTCCAGATAATGAGCCACGAGCTTCTGAAGCAGCATTACCTTACCCGTACTCCCCAAGTACATGACCTTATACTTTGCACCACTAAATTTCATCCTGGTTCTGTTGTGCCAGTCCTCGAGCTGCTCTGGTTCTCTCCACAGGAATTTCCTACCTTCTGCTGTATTGACAATGCCTCCGCATATTTTGCCATCAGCAAATTTCATTAACTCTCTCCTACTCCCTGTCCTGCAATTGCAACTTGAAATACGAGATTTGTCTGAGGGTGAATTTTTGTGGTATTATCACACAGCTTTGCTTTCCTGTGGGCCATTGATATAAAGTTTTGCTAAACGCTACACGGATTAGGAGCACTAAATTTTCTTTGTCCTGTAACTCAGTTATTTTGCCAAATGATAGGTAATGGTTCAATACACCCACTACCTTCTGTAACACCACCTTGCATTCCATCCTATTTCCATATTCAACCTTTACTTAAGTCTTAATAATTCCTTCGAAAACTTTGAATACCACTGATGCTAGACTAATAAATGTATAGCTTTTTGCCTTTTGAAATAGAAAAAAACCAAATCCAAAACCCAACAGATTTCTGACACCTGACAGAAATTCTAGGGTAGAAGTTATTTCCTACTTTCTTCTTCATGATCTCCTCTCAAAAATTGTTTCCCCCTTGATTGAAGTATCTACTATCTACAGTAGTTACTCATCAGACCATCCTCACAAGACATCCTACCTTGTCTGAATCTTTACTGGAAATAGGAATTTATTTCTGTTTACCTGGTGAACAGAGTCAGATATAATTTTGTCTGCAATCTTTTCCCTGGGCTTTTTTCTCTTTCTTTAATATTGCTATATGCAGGGTTCAATAACCTTCTGGTATTTGTCTCAGCATCTTTTCAGACCTATTTTCCATATATAAAGCAGGTTCTCTTTCTGGAAATTCTTGAACCTAAAAAGCCTAAGCTATACTTTTGTGCCATTTCTAAATGTTGCTTTTTTTCCTAACGATCTTGCTAGAATGGCTGCTTCTCAGACTATCCTACACATCTGATTGAAGAAAGGTGAAGTGTGCTTCAGTCAAAACCATTAAACCTTTTCCAGAAATTAAAATTTGCCCTTTGGAAATTAAGAAACATAAACACTCAAATTGTCCATCTATTTATTTTAAACAGAATCAATTAATGATATATCCTCTCAAGCCTGTTTTCTCATGCCAGCTGTTCTGTAGTTCTTACTACATGCTAAAACCAAGTCTGAAAGAGTTTCAGGCTTTGCTCATAAAGAAACACAACTGCTGAGAAAAATCCATCAGCTGTTAAATGCCAAAGACGCTTACCATTTTTAGAAATAATAACCAGAATAGTAATTAAATTTAATAATGCCATAGTTATCAAAAAGCCACTTGCACAAGACTAGTGGGGAAAAATAACTGTACAAGTCTGACTTCAAATCCGATTAGTGACACACTCAAAACTTGTTTCAGCTGTTCTTTTTAAACTAAAAAGTTGTAAATCCTCTCAAACTGACTTCTGGTCCTGCAACAGCTATTTTCCCTAACCTATTTTTTGAGAGAAATGTTGAAGAAGCTTTCTGTATTTTTCATACTATTTAAGAAGAAATATTTTGCTTCAGGACCAGCTGAATGTAGCTGTATCTACTCTACAGTCAGAGAAAAAAAAATTTTTAATATCTGGTTTTTTGATAGTGGTAGGGGAAAACTTAAGTAAAAGACAGTTCAAAAAATGGACAGGGGAAAAGAAAAAAAACAAAAAAAGCAGGGAAAACCCACCCTTCTGCTCTCCTGATGCTGAAAATTAAACTGTTTGCAATCTGACTTCTGGCATTAAGAAGTTGCTAAAGAAAAGTCTGTAAAGTACTAGAATGGGCTCATCCCCTTCCTTACCAAAGTATTGCATCAGCTCACTTCCCTCCTACTCTTCACGCTTCTTTCTATTCATCCATTCACTCCCTCCCTGTATGACTACAAATTATTAATAAGTTCAGCTCAAAGTGTAAGTGTTCAGTTCTTAATAATTATTATTTTAAAAACTTTGAGGCACATGATTCTGATTTGATTTGCTTAAGGACTTTGTTGTATTATTCATGCGTGGCCATTAAATGTTCTTTAATCACTAAAGAAAACTGATTATGCTTTTTAATTACGTATTATTTACATCTTTGAGGAGGGCTGTCCTTTATGAAGGACTTCACACATGTAAGGGAACAGCTCATCACAGCAAGATTCCCAGACCTGGCTGAAAAACCAGACAACCAAACACCTGCTACAGGTGTTCACACATGGTTATGAGATTTGTGATCCAGGGCTGCCTTGGAAAAACAAAGTGAATTCTCAGAAACAGTTTAAAATACCAATGGACAAAATCTGAAAGTACCAGCTAATTGAAATAGTGTGAGAAGACCTTCCAGAAAACTAAGTGTACCCAAACAGGGATTTCATTTGAAAGTAATGAAGCATATTAACTGACAAACATCACTAACCACTCCACTCATGTTATTTTTCTCTTTCTTCTTTTTTACCAAGATTTCTGTCACAGTATTATCTCAGCCTTCAGAAAGACTTTTTTTAAAAAAAGAACATTAAAGTCTAGTTATTTTTAGAGGTATTTCTAGAGATGGGTTTGAAATAAAATTCTGTAATGAGATCCTACTGTGGCAGCTCTTTCCATGGAGAGACAAAGAAAATCAGTAGAGTTGGTAGATGAGGTAAAAAGCCTGGAGCAGGAAATAAAGTTTAATACCACAAATCTGGTTAACAGTGGAAAAAAAAAAATACCTTGCCAAGGTATCCTTACTGTTCACAGGCATTTAAATCTGCCATTCACAGGGACAGATGTTGATCAGCTACAGGTAAGCCAGGCTTCACCAAAGAATGCAAGGTTTTAATATCCATGTACTTTGCATATTGTGCCAGGAATACAAGGGTGCCTTTACTCACATTTAATCAAATGCTCTATCTTCCCAAAGCACAGCCACTTGTGGAAAGAGGGGAGGGAAAGCAATAGCAAAAAAGCAGTCTTTTTTTTTTATGCAAGCATAGCTCTTCAATCAATTCGTATTTATTTTTTTGTATTGCCTCTAATTCAGATGACAAAATATTTTGAAGCTGCTTATCAAGTTGCTTGCTAAATACTGTAAGACCAGAATTACCTGGAATTACTTAGAAATGTTTAGTCTGGCTGATTTTTCTTTCCTTCAGATCTGCATCAAGTGTTAGGCCCAAGGAAGGAGAGGGCTCTTGCTGCAGCTGGGACGTTTACAAAGTCCTTTGTCGTGTGGATTCTCTGGCACACAGTAAGTTACCTCAGGCAGAGAACTTTCATGCCCTGTCCTCCACTCAGCCTCTTACCTCCATAAAACTTGCAGGAGTTTAATTATCTTCAAAAAACTTTGCTCAAATGTGGTTATCATCACTCCACGGAAAGATGAATTTCTGAGAAGGGGCAAGGGCAGAGACTGAAGCACACATCACAGACAAACAGATCAAAACAGGTTTCCTAGCACAATCCAGAGAAAAGTATTATACCTTGCTAACCTTAGCACAGCAGACCTTTTGCAGACTCATCCTTCCAATGTTTAACATTTCTCTTAGAATTCAAATTTGTGCAATTATGGTTTACACAAAAACTACATCTGATGTTAAACAGCAACGGTGTTTCTATCCTTCTAAAATATAGAACAAGACATGGGGAATTTGAAATTAAGCATCTAACAAAAGGCAGCAATTAGAAGTATTTTAAAAGTTAGAAATTCATTAGAGTGTCTGCCATTTGTATTTAAATGGATAGCAGTAACAGCAGTAGTAACACCTTTTTTTTGAGAACTAAGTATTTCTAGCTAATACCAGACCATGGGATCAAAATTTTGACTCAATACTCTCTTCAATTTTTAACTGCACTTCTGCATCTTAAACACTGGACTAATTAAACATACATTAAACATGCATTAGAACACATGCTGTGACTCTGCTGAAAGACAAGAATGCTACAAAGGAGATGTTTCAATATATTCCATGCATCCTACTTGGTTTCAGGATTTCATTTAAAAAGCTTTTCCTAGCTCTTGTGTTCTTCCTTGCAAACCTGTCCAACTACTCAAGACACTTCACTTTGCCTTAGCTTCAAAATCTTGGACAACACCTTCAAAATCAGAGATTCTCACTCGGATTGGCATTGTTCTGTTTTAAGTGCCTATGTGGCCTGATTTTTCCCAAGCGTCTTGTGCTCAGAAGCTTCTGCTGAAGAGAGGCAAAGGACCCACTGCTGCCAAGGACCAGGTCAGTTCAGACACCCGCCTCAGGCTCCAGAACTGCTGGAAATTGCATGGCCCATATAACAACATTTAATTCTTCTGACACACCTCCCTTCCAAAAAGATCAGTATTACCTACTAACATCCCAGAAGTATGGATTTCACTGAGCATACAGGAAGGAAAACAAAACGTTTCACAAGCGCTAACTGAAGCACTAAATGAGCTGAAAGATGGAATTCAGTTTGCTTAAGCTAGACACTTAATTCAGATTCATTTAATCAGAGCTGAAATTCCAGCTTAGCTGGGGAAGAAATAACTGGTTTTTAAGGTTGCCATGACCATCTATCCAGCCCACATCTGCACAGCTGCAGGCTGAACTCAAGCAGATAAGATCTTTATTTAGAGATACTCAAAAGCACAAAAGAACTGGCAAACGACCTCAAAAGCACACTGTGGTGACCAACAGACTGACTCTACAGTGATCTCCAGAGCATTTGCAAAGGAATTGAGTCAAAAAGAGGCATAACCACTGGCTCCCACATACCTGCCTTTGAGAGCTAAGCTTTCATCCTAAAAGCCCTGAGGCGCTCAAGAGCAGATCTGGTGGTTGGTATTTGAGCCACTGCACGCACAGCACATGGAATTATAGCAGTGTCAGATCCCACACACAACTACCACGGTCACATCAGCCCAGGCAGCACCAAAGCCTTCCAGGAAAAAAGCTGGAAAGGACAAAGGCACACCGTACAGCACCTGGAAATGTACACATGCTGAAATGAAGGTTTCCAAGGTCATCTCAACGCACCCCAATTCTGCTCACGATTTTTGAAAGCAACACAAGATTTCCATAAATGTACATCATTACGTAACATTCAACTAAAATGGGCAGAATGCTGGGAATTCCTGTAATACTTTCAGGAAAACTATTAATAAGCCCATTTACTTGCTCAATACCGCAGGACTGAAGAGACAAATTTAAATTCTGGGGTAGGATAATGTATGATAGGTGATGGCTAGCCCATCTCACTACAAACACCACCAAAGACTGTTGCTGTATGAACATAGTTACTTCAGATGTTCAGGGAGGACCAAGAGTTGGACATTTTTTCACGGTTTGTGCTCAAAAATTATGTATGAACTCCTTTATCTCATGGTCTGGCAATAAGAACTGTGTCTTCACTTGTTTTAGTTCCTTAAACCATTCCTCCCTCTCAGAGTAACACCTTCCAGTCAGTTGCTATCTCACCGTCCTGAAAATTAACCAGTCCAGATGCAACAAAGAAAATAACCACACAGATCCTAAGAAAAGAAGGAAAACCAAGGCTGTAATGTTAGCTAACACAAGCCAGGAAATTTAAAGCGGAAATTGAAATTTCAGCCTGAGATAGACGTTTTGGCACAGATATCGCATGATTTTCCTTTAAGTATTGTCAGTCAAGACCCTCGCTCCTGGGACTACACCTTCACAGCACATTCCAAATATACACAACATGCGGAGAGGCTTTGAGAGCTGATGATATTTGCATTTGGACTGACATCTTCTTGTAATATGTTTGACACTGAGCACTTCTGCAACAAAGAACTGAGCCGCTTTCAACCTAAGTCTTTTCCAAAGAATCACGGGCAACTACACAAGAATGAATAAGTGAACAGTTTGCTACAGCAGTGAATGCCTCCGAAAACAGAAAGTTTGCAGGCACCAGATGGAAGAGAACATTATTGCAATTCCTGCATCCCATTGTGTAACAGCCAACAGAGCCGTTAACGCTTTCTGGTGATTTCTAAGCTTTTTAATGTGCTTTCCTTTGAAGGTGGGGGGGGGTTTTTTGTGCCCTGTCAGTCTGCAAGCTAGGTTCAGCTGTCTGGGAAAGAAATTTTATTGGCAAGCTATCAAATAGGGAAAAACACAAAATACAGATGGAAACACTAATGATCATATTACAAAAATCACTAGATGGACACAAAGCTTATGTTATAATGTATGACCTACAGCACAAGTCTTTTGTCCCTCAGATTTCTCTCTCCCATACTAGACACATCTGCCTTTCCACAACTTTGTTGATCACTTATCCGAGAAAAATGTCTTATCTCATGATCACAACGAGTTCTTACACTTTATTGTTTTCCTCTTCAAACAGCAAACTTAAATCTTATTTAGTGCATGGCATTATACCTTCCTCAGAATTCAGAGCAAAATGGTGGTAAGAGATGTTTGAGTCAACTCAAATAACTCATTTTCATTGCTACCACCACAGATCATCATGAGAAAGCCACCCATTAAGTTAAATACTCCCCATTACAGACACCCGTTTATGCCCACAGTGTATTTTCCACTCCCAAGCATTAATGTCCCCTGTGCTCAGGATGTGCTCTCAGTATCTTGCACTCAGTAGAAGTGAGTCTCATTTAAATAAGTCAGTGAGCATGTCCAAGTGCTGCCTGAACTAGTCCCTGGCAAACCAGGGCAGAAAGATTACACAACATTAACAAGCTGAATTCAAGTGAAAAAAACCTGCTCTGTATTAATGATCTATTGTCTTGCTCATTCAGGAAAACACCTGTCTCATATAAATTGACAGAACCAAATTAATTTCTGCTGTAAACCAGAATAGCAATTTTGAAATTGGGGCATTCATAATCTCATTAGTACCAAATTTTAACACTCTGCATTGGCAGCATCATGTTGAATACCACTGCAGTATGAGAAAAGTCTTATGTTATATACATACTTATATATAGACACGTTTTTAAACTATACATATTAAGTCTTGACTCCTACAAGGTAAAAAAGCAGTGTCTCCTCTCTGTGTGTTGGTCTATATGGGGAAAGGTAAGTTATTTTTATGATTCATGAAAAATAATTTCTAACTCTAGAACACATTTCCCAGCACAAGTTCCTAAGTCTCAGTGAACTTTGATGCTCTTTAGTTATATCTAGAAAGGACCTGACCTCAAAATCACACACTGATAACATAATATAAGTCTATAATTTTCTTAAGAAACGTCACATTCTGATCTCAACAAAAAAGCTAAATCGCTTTATTTACAATATTAACACAAACCCAGCAGTGTAAGCTTCTTAATTAATAAGGGTAACAAAAAGGTTTATGGTAAGGAAAACCTTATCATGCAGGGGGAAAAAAAAGTATGAGACTGCATCTTTTTCCAGAGCAGAAAGTCACAACCATTCTTTGTAACAAAGGGGAGAAAAGGATTTTTTCATGTATCTTGAGAGGTCAGAGACAATGAGAATGAGATGGTGTTGGGAAGGAAACAAAACTCACAGTTGGACCTCACAGCTAAAAGGACAATAACCATGAATTTTCCACAAAGCAGCAACATATGGAAGTTTGGCCATTTTGCCTGGTTCTCAGGAAGCCACTCTGAGGCCCTAAATCTGCAATATTCACTCCGAGCCAACACGACCTGTGCGCTGCAGGCGAGCAATCCAAACACACTGAAAGATAATCATATGACACTGCTAAAAACACAGGCACTTGGCCAAAATAAAAGCATTGTTCCAATACAGATGAGCATCATCATCCCCAGAAAATTAGAGCGTAACATTGAACCAGTACAATTTAATTTAAGAGAAACAAAGGCAGGCATATATGCAAGGCTGGAAACATGAAGTGTTTTGAGGTTCACCATTAAAAATAAAATGCTAACACAATTGACCAGATTGTGATTTTGTTTCTGTTGTGGTAAAACAGTATTGACAGTGTAGTGTCTTTCGTCTGCGAGTTAATGTCATTAAGTATTTGAAAATGCATATTTATCTATAAAATTTATCTACACCTGGCACAGTCAGGTTGTTACAAACACACTGGAGATTTGCTTTCAGGAATGCCACGTTAACATTGATCTTTTTATGATATTTAACATCACATTTCAATGCATGTGCTTTTTTTGGAGAAAAATCCTTTTGCAATGTATATACCTCGGTGCTTAAACAACTCTGAACAACTATGACCAGTATGAGCTGCATTCTACTGCATCCTAAAGTATGTCTTGATATTAAAATGCATAAAATTTGGGGAATTTAGACCCCCTCAAATTCTTCATTCCCATCATCCCCAGGCATACAGCATGTGTAGGAAATGTCACAGTGGTATTGTGTTACAACATGCACTAGTTTCAATATATTAAATAACATAAAAGGAAGCCAAGGTGTGGCCAAATGTGCCAACATAAGCACTGTTGACACGGCCATCAGTTCAGGACCTCCTCCATTCATGGCAGCTCATTCTGAACATTTTTTGGAGGAGAAAAGAAGAGGGAGAGAGAGCGGTTGAACAATACAACAAAGGAAAAATGTCTTTTTTCAAAACCGTCTCTCCTATTAAGACCACAGCAGCAATATTTTTTAAATTGGAAACAGAAAAACAGATTTTAATTTCTCACAAGCCTTTCCATTGATAAAACTGCAGAAGCTGAGATCTCCTGATGTTTTGCCCGGCTATCAACACATGCCAAGCATCCAAACATTTGATGGAAGAGTCGCCAAGACTTGTAAAAAATCGTATTAACCCACCAAGCTGAGAGGGGAAGCACACAACCCACGTAGGTGAGTGACTGTGTGGCCTACACATCTCTGATACTGCTGCTGTATATGCAATTACACACAGTTCATCTTCTGTGGGAAGACAACCACAGTTCAAGTCCACTCTGGCACAATTTTTAAAAATTATTTCTTACAATCTCATAATAATGACTTACTGCATAACGAAACCCCACCAGAATGTACATTTATGACAATAAATCAAACTAGAATTATTTAATTAAATTTTAACTTGAAGAATTTTAAAAGTGTAAATACTTTACTCTGATTTTGATCTTGTCTAGATGCTCTAAAAAACCACCACACACATTTTTCAAAACACCTTTCTGGATGTCATGAGAAAATGCACTAAATGGAAACAAAACAACAATACCCCTTCTTAGTATCTAAAACACAGGATCACCAGGATAAAAGGATGAGCTTATAAATAGTTTTGTCACTGGTATTACTGCTCTCTCAAAGTCCAGATTCTGGAAAAATCACCTTCACTTCCCACAGCCTCAGTGCGTGCTCCACAGGAAATGAATGTTTATTTACTGCAGAAGAAAGACATTCTGCTGGAATGACATCATGCCTTCAACCACGGTAACTCCAACTAAACTGTCACATTCACTTACCAAACCTGAATTAGAGCATCTTTTCCTGTGTCTGATGTAGCATTTATTTGCTAATATTAAGTGACAGCTCTGAATACCAAAATGGCAGATAAAAAGTAGAAATCACCCCATGCTAACATCTAAACAGAAAATGAATCACTTTTGGAGGTCACAAAAAGTGGTCCTCCAGCTCTCCCAAAAGCGTCATAATTAGTTTATATACTTGCTTTTGATATATTTCCTAAGATTTGTGGAAAGTTATTAGTGGGTAAAGCAGAACAGCCATCAAAGAATGTGCAAGATAGAGAACTCAGATCAGGGTCCCACCACCCACAACGACAGTCAAGCCAACAGCATGTCATCAAAGCTGTTGGAAACTAAATGTAACTACTGCTAACAAGATTTGCCAGGATTCCAACGCGACACGCAGAAAACGATGCACAAAGGTCTGTGTGTGGGAGACAAAAACTTCCTGTGCCTCCAGAACTTTACAGGAGCAGAAGCATTTGAGCCTCTTCCCTGAAGACTCAGGCATCCCATCAAAGAAGGAGCCCAAAAGCAGGATTGGGACTCAGGTAGCTTCTGTCACCATTCTTCTTTTTCTGAGGGCTCTCCAGCTTGAGGAAGGGGTGTAGTGTCTGCACCAAAGTTTCTTCCAGCCTTGGTATTTCTAAACAATGCCGTTATTTTGCCAAGCATTTCCTTTTATTAACAACAGTTAATAAAATCCACACTGGCATATTTTCCTGCGGTTTAATAAAGGCTAATTCCACTTTCAGATTAATACATTTTTAAGCAAAATCACAAGGATCTTCACTGTGTTTTGCAACACACTTTAGAACTCTTTGGAATAAGTGATTTCTTGATTTATTTTTTACAGGTCTCCATTGGGGTTTCATTTCTGTGACATGACATTTGAAAATGGTGCTGGTACATGAGAACTCCACTGCTCATGAGCTCAAAGCATTCCCTACAATCTGATGTTTTAGGTATGTAATACTTGATTTTCTCCCTCTTTGCTAAGGTACTTCCATTGTTTCCTGCAGTGAGTGCTGGATTCTATTAAAAGTATTTACATTTCTCTCCTTAAGCACTGTTTGCTGGGTTTTCACTTAACCATCCAACAAATACTGTGGTTATGCAAATGTTTACACTGTATTCATCTTATTTATTTTTGCACAGAAAAAAGAAAAAAGACTTGTTCCCAACTGTAAAAATACTGGATGCGTTTAGAGAAAAAATGATTAATATTTGCTAAAAATTGTAATTTTCTATTTGCTACAAACATAGAAGCACAGCTGAACAGCAAATTATGGAATTAGGACGTTTAAGAAAGATGTCAGACTCGTTCCCACATCCCCCATTCAGGCAGATCTTCACTAACACTCATGAACAGCTGCCAGCAAAGGTGGAGCCCACGATACAGCAAACGCATAACTTCGCCAGCGTGTTTGCTGGGGTTCAGCACTCATTTTCCAAAGGCAGTATCAGGTATGAACAGACTCTCAGCATTCCCAACCTGCCCACTCCCGTACAAAGTGGCAATGGCTCCAGCTCCAGGAATGGTTCCATGCTGACTCACTTCTTCTGCAATACCCAGAGGAGCTGAGACAAACCACACACTGAGAATTATTACTCCAAGTTATTGCTTCCCTTGGGCTATTTGAATAACAAAAACAAAAAGAATGCATAAAGTGAATCCAGATTTTCCCATTTTACTCTTTTAGAGTGTAAGCTCTTTGAGGCAGGAGAACTACCTTCACTTTGAATCTTGCACAGTATTTTTTACCTTATCAACAATTCATGCAGTAATGTATGTAACTGTTCTGTCCTTGCCAGAAAAGAAGACACAGTCCCATGTTCACTGATAAAGACCCTGACAGATGTCCTGAGAGGACAGATTTGATTTGGATCAAGAGAGAATACATACTGAAGATTGTTGTTGAATTAGCCAGAACGCTTTATGGTGGTTACACAAGATTTATGCTGTCTGTGGAAAAGTACAGATGACACTCAGCTGGCATGAAGTCAGAGCAGCTCAGAAAGACAACAACTGATTCAATAAAAATTTAACCAGAACAAAATGGCAACTTAAAAATTTTCAAATGGCACCCTTGTGTTTCTATCTGTCCCTTCCTTTGCATCTCAGGCTATTTTTATTCTATTGGAAGAGACTCTAAAAGGTTTATGGCTCTTCAGCTCATATCCAAGGGACTGAATCTGATCTCACTGGTCAGAAGGGCATCCTCAACCAACTTGGCCTAAAATTTATCATCAGTCACATGTCATTAGTAGTTTCTGTTTACCAATCAGGATGTTGAAATGAACATCTTGATTAAACTAAAACCACAAAAACCAGAGGATGATGTACCAGAGGAACAGCATGAATCCTTTTCTAGGAGGATGGCAAATGGACAAATAGGGTCCGCCTAAGACAGGATCCCCCAGGCACCTCGTTAAGATAAACAGCTTGACAACTGAGACAATGCCAAGTATAAAAAGACAGACTTGCTTAAACCGTCTGTAAGTTGCTACTTTACAAAACATAATCCTCAACCAAGTATGAGCTTCACCACCAAAGTGAAATCTCGGCCTCAGTGAAGTCACCTGCACAAATTCCCACAGCTCCCAGGGGCCCAGAGCCACGTTTTGTTGTATGGGGCTCACAGGACAATATGCAGGCACCTACAGCCTGGTTAACCGTGTAGCTTCCCTTGATCACCCCTGAGGAAAAACACACACTTTTAGACTCATCTTCTCTTAGAGGAGACACCTAAAATAGGTCAACTGATTTATACCCAAAAATGCTTTCTTACCTCCTCAGGCTGAAACAAAGATCTAAGTGACAAGCTCTCTATTGCAGATATCTAAAATAAGCAGAAAGAAACCCACATAGAATTTTATTCTTGGTTTTCAGATGAAAACACAACTTGTATAAAATGGAACCAGCACACAATACAGACTGCTCTGTGGAAAAGACCATCTTATGAAGTTATTCATCACTCCTTCACCAGGAAGGCTCCTGATATTTAGATACCAGTCAATGAGAGGGGAAGCTGGAAACATTAACTGTCCATACTGATCAATGAGGTGAAACAAACTCCAAGTAAACTGGTTAGGTTTCCAGTACATCCCATAAGACTAGCACATTTTTGATACTATCATAACTGATAATCGATTTCGTATTTGAATAAAGCTACTTCCGGTTGTTTGTGTATTTTCTTTATTGTATCATTAGATTTCAGTGTCTCTTCAGAGACTGAAAATGAGTAGAACAATATTATTTTTGCCTCTCTGCAGTTTCATCATCCCAACTGTACCCCACTACAACAGGACATATTTATGGTTTATTCTACATCACCCCCTCTCGATGTGCCTTGGGTTCAGTCACCTACACAGGAGTTAAATCCTCACTATGGATAACTTTACCATAACTTCACCCAACTTCAAAAATCTGTCTCTGATCTTCCTCTGAATTTTCACCTTGTCTGCCAATACTAATGTTCTATTTCTAACCTTTGAACTGGATTTCCAGGATGAGGAGAGGAAAATCCTCTGGCCTCTTATGCCCTGGCATATTCCACACTACAGAGTTTTTTTATTTTTGTCAACAATGGCTGTTCCTAACTATGAACGTTGATTACTGAGATCTTAATTTCCGTATTTTTCCTTTCTTACTGTTCCTAGTTAATTATATTATTACAGGCACATGTATCGTATCTACCACACCTTGGGGGAGGTCAGGGAAATATTCCAATAAGATACAAATAACAGAGACAAAATATAGAAAAATCGAGATCATAACAGTAATTCTGGAACTGAAAATTGTGAAATATGCAACTATCAGTCAATGGCCATTTTTTTCCAAAATGAGTTTAATTTCTTATTTAGAGCTTCTTTAAACTCCAAATACATAAAAATAAAATGTATTACATTAAAAAAAAAAGAAAAAGATAAATACTGAATGCATATAGCCATAAGAAACTACCAAGACCACAACTTTTGCTTTTCATCAGAATGTATTTCAATAACTTACTCAAACACATTGCAGTAATTCCATAATACCATATGATTTATGGGTACAACATGTATTAAAACTAAAAAAATAAACCAAAACCCAACACCTATTTAAATAACAGATTGTTATTAGAGTGGTATTGGTCTCTAGCATTCACTATCTGTGAAAAAGAACATGCATCTTACACAGGAACTACTGTGCTGAAGAAAATGTAACCCCTCTACAGTCACCATTTTCATCTTTCTTAGTGCTAAACACACAGCTTTACTTTACATATCCATAGCAAATTTCATTTTCCTACTTGATAGATTAAATAACTTTAACAGTCTGGTTACCCTTCAGTTCAATGAAGAATGTAAATTTGACACCATCTCTATTAGGCACTGAATATTTGGGAGAAAAAAATAATTCTTTTTTTATGGTCTTTTACCTTCCATAATTTTCTAAGACCTTTCTCTTGCTTCACTCCTCATCTTTACTGCTCCTACACGACAGGTACAAAGGCTCCTTCTCAAAGAGGCTCCTTCCAACCTGCACATTACTGTGGTTCAAAACAAAGAAATCTTTCAAACTATCTCAAGGACTAATCACTTCAGTATCCTGATAAATCACAAAGCTTGGCCTGGAATCTTATTTCAGGTTATTATTTATTATAATATTGTGGTGTATTTAAGACTCCATTTCAGTATGTTAGAGACTCTGAAGTCTGTTCTATGACATTTTCTATAACTGACACCCTCTTTCCAGAAGAAGGACTCAATAGCTTTTTACAGATGTTCTTTTAAAATGCACTCTGTAATGAAGACTTGATTCATTATTTAAAAAAAAAAAAAGGTCACAGTCATCAAAAGCAATTTTCAATATAAACAGTAATCTGCTGTTACAAGTCAGGACTGAAATATACAAACACTGTTGTTAGTGACAATTAAATAACAACCCCTGAAGCACTGATATCAGCCTTCTTTTTACAATACCAGAATTCAATATAAGGGAAAACTTGAAAAATGCTTCAGCTATTCGTTAAATGACTTAGATATCTATCCTTCTTTAAAATGCAGCTGAAACCTGTGAGTGAGCTCAAAAATCAGTAGAAATGACTGTATCACAGACTAATAGCACAATTGTTTTAAGTGCCATTTCCTTCAGAAACCAGGCCAAAAGAATACTCATTTCAGACCAGAAAAGTCTTAAATGTACCAGAGTCTCTGTGGGGGGAAAAAAAGCAATCAGAGTGCTGATGAAAAAAGGAAAGGAATTGCAGAAAAAGGTAACTGCAAAGTATACCACATCCACCTATTCAATAGCTAATAACACACAGAATACATTGCTTTCAGTCTATTATAATCCAAGATTTATTTTCTTATTTATGGTAACAACATAACAAGGGAGGGAATCCCTGTCATTTATATCCTGATTAGTCAATAATCTGGAGGTCTAATGCAGACTCAAACAAGCAAATAATTATTCAGATCAGTCCAACCAGAGTTTAATGAACAGTTTTAATTTTCTGGAAGAAAGATGTTTATTCTCCTTCAGGAGCACCAAGGCCATTTCATTGCCCGCCACCAGTTTCAAAGAATTGCTCAGTCTCTTAAGTCAGTTCCACAGTAGAAAAGTAGCCACTGAGTATAAAAGTCTTATTCAATAAATATCACTTCAAATGAATATTAACCTCAAAGTTTCCTTAATTCTTTTAACGAACATTTACCTCTAAGATAAATAAATCTTGCCGTTTAATCTTTTTCCAAACACACACACAAAAAAAATTTCCTTAACGTTAGTGAATCAACATGCTAAGAAATATTGTCCTATGAGGATAACACCTACATAAAGGATGCTGGAATCTTTTCCATTTCTTCCCAATTTTCATCACCAATACAGATGTACACCTCAATGAGGTGTATTAATTAATTTTCCTATTAACTGTAGGATAACTAATTAAAAGCCACTGATAACTTCAGATCTGAAGTCTTGCTGGAAGGACTAACTAGCATAGTGCTTTTTGATTTTATTGTTTATTTTATAAACACTAAAGTTTAAAAATCTGTACTTACTTCAACATGTGCAAATAACGTTGGTTCAGTGTTATCATTGTTTTTCTCCTCAAGGTCTGGTGGGATGTGTCTATTTCTTACTTGGAAGTGTGTCTTACTAAGATAACCATCACCAAGGTCCTGTGTTCAGAAAAAGAGAAAGAAAGAAAGAAATTTTCTGTAACCAAAATGGTAAATGCCTTCACTGTTCTAGAAAATAAACAGAGCATGGTATTTAGGCACAGGCTCCAAGTCTTTTTATAGGTACCGATGACTGCAGTGCTCCTCAGCACCTTCTCACAGATAGTTTACACCAGTTCTTGGTGTTGAAGGAAGTCAAAGACCTGAGCAGCAAAAATAAAGTTTAATACAGCTATTAATGGAATAAGACGACTGCTCCCTGGGGATCAGGATAAGTGCCAAAGAACAGAAAGGCAGTGCACCAAGGTGATGAAGAGACAAGGAGTTATTAATGATTCTAACCTATTTCAATGCATTCACGCCAGGATTAACTTCCCAGCTCTTGCAAGGATGGTTTGGTTTTGCTGTTTCCCCCTCTAACTTTACAAAGTTCTGAAAACAAAACAAAGCAAAACCACTTCAGAATTTATGTATGCAGAGTCACAACTTGTTTCCTTCTCTTGATCACCTCTGAGGTCAAATGTAAGAGAAAACAGATGAAGCTGTGCCTTCTCCAGTTCCCATTTTATCATTCTGCTTCCCAGGCCACAGAGTCCACGGCTGTAAAGGGCCCTTGTACAATTCCAGAGTGGCAGAAGAAAGGTTTAGGAGCTTTCCTGCATTACTGGCCTGTCTACCTGCACATTTTATTTTTTCTTAATTAGAAGCAAGAGGAGAGAAAACATTTAATAACAGGTACACTCTGAAAGGGAGAAAGCATGTACAGAACAGAAAGAACAGTAGTTGCATGTCGAGAATTTATTTCTCACAGGAAACAAATAAATTGGGGGTTTATTAGCTGTTTCATTACATTTTATTTTAGACAAACAGAGAGCATATGCACAACATCTGATGAAAAAGGATTCTATTCAAAACAGTCTTGCTACAAAATTCATTAACGTAGCATTAAATTACTTGACAAGACTGAAAATTTAACTATGATTTAAGTCTTTGGTTAATCTGTCATTGCTGACAGTTTATGCCATTTATTTTGACCTTTAAACCATCACAGGTTTTATACTGACACACTAGATCTCTCTTTCCAAAGACACTGTAGATTATACGTACCTCCAAAATCTACTATGAGCTACCTGTTTACTTTGTTCTGATCATGTTTCACTCATAAAGGAAAAGGATAATGCTCTCTACATGTATTTTTTCCATTGATTTTAAAGCATGAACAACACCATAGGCAATTACATTGCTCACAACATCTCCTACTGCATGTCTTATTTTTCAATAAGATCTCATTAAGAGCATGAACCCACCAAATTTTCTGCAGGTCCTGGCTGCAGAGCCAAGTACAGCCTGTGCATGGAGGAATCCAGTGTGCAGAGAATGGCGAAAGAAAAACCAAGCCTAAACTGGTGACAGAAAATCCATTTCTTTCACTCTCAACCCCCTCTGAAGTGTCTACTTGCTCCTCTCAACTATCTCCTCGTGGAGCTTCCCAACAGTGTCAGCAGGAGTAAAGATACCTGCAGAGGTATTTGTCCCACTAAGAGCAGCAGAGGAAGCACTGCAGCCACCCAGAGAGGTGAAATGCCCCACAGCACAGCAAGCTTTGCCAGAGCAGTGTTGGACAGAGCCTCCAGCCCCCTGAACCGGTTCTTCCCCCCAAAGGAGTGTAGTCAATCTTCACAGCCTTCACGTTCTGTGAGCGCCATGAAAAAACACGGATGGATGGATGGATGGATGGATGGATGGATGGATGGATGGATGGATGGAGACCTGGAGCCAGCAGTCTCTGTGTTTCATAGCTGTGTGTCAGGGGAGGCAGGAAGGAGGAGCATCCCTCCCGTTGCACATGGCAGTGTTTTGGACTCTGTACACTTCTATAACCCTATCAATCAAAGCTTTAGCCAGAGCCTTGATCCCACGAATGTGCAAAGGGAATCCCTTCCTACTGCAGCTGTATCATAAGCAAAAGGGAACTAGTGCAGCTTTCGGTGTGATTACCTGGATTAACCTCACTAAATATGAAACAAACAAAAAGCAAGAGAGAAAACAGGGACTCGTTTGCTTTAATAAAATCTCAATTGCCACAGCAAGATTTAACTACCCATCCCTAATGGCACCACCCAAGCTCAACTCCACCAGCTCCTGCAGTAGAGGTGCTCCTGGCTTTTTTACAGCTTTCTTCCGGTGGAAAAAAAAACCCAAACCAAGAAAACACATTATAAAAATAACATCATTTAGAACATTTCACTTACAGCTATAAATACAGGGTTCTGCCTGGGCCATGTGAGCTTGTGCACCAAGAGCCAGCTCCACGAGAACAATGAGTATTTCATCATCTAAATTTAATCTCCACAGAAAACACGGGAACACAGGAACACAGTTCTACCAGCCTGGTTCACTTGTGTGGTCTCACTGCTATCAATGGGCCTATTCACGTGCATCAGGAATGAGGAATGGGATCCAAGTGCATTACATCAGCAAAATTAAGAGTGCCCCAAACTACCCACAACACATATACTGGTTAAAAAAAAAAAGGCAAAAAGACAATGAGACATCTTGTTGAGGAAAACCCTTCTTCCCAGACTCCACACTATAAACGGATGGTCTCCATGGCCAGGTTTTTATCACACACTGAAATCACAGAGTCGCCAACTCGGCCCATTAAAAAAAGAAAACAACATCTTAGAATTTTTTTATATGAGAACAAAAATCTATCCCATTCTGCTATTTTCAGAAAAGCTTCTTATTTCACAGAAAGTTCAGACTTTGACCCATGTATTAAATTCCCAGTAGAGGCTCAGAGCATCTTTCTTTGTTGAATAAATCCTCACAAATATAGCCTTGGACTGAAATCTAAAGTTTCAAATGGTTTTCTGTAAGAAAGGGTGCATTGTAACACTTGGCTAATATTTGCACTCCTTTAAAAACTCCTAAACAGAACAAATCTAAGTCCAAGGTTCTCCTTCTTACTGAAATTCTGATTGTCTGTGAAGAAAGGGTTACAAATACAAATGTACAACTACATACATAAAAATGATGGCATACACTGGAAAAAGCATGACTTTACTCCCCAAAATTCATGAAAGCATGGGAAACCACTAATGCCACTAAACTCTAACAAAAAAAATTTCTACAATAGAAAGAATACACAGAAAAGAGAACATGAAAACCTACATGCTGGAGAAAGCCAGCATGTATCAATGTCTTCATATACTCTAACAATACATTTTTATATACTGTATTAATACATATTTATACACTATAATACATATACTGGCTAATTAGTGTACCTATACCCATATTAGTTTGACCTTATCCTGAGCAAACTAACAGAAGTCATACAGAATTCAGTAGATGAAAAAATATGTACAGTAAACACATTTTTCTTAAAGAAAACAGAATTTGTCAGTGTAATTTCAAAAGACATGTTTGGCTGATAAACATACAAGTTGGAACAATACACACTCAGAATTCCCTAAGATCCCTGTTGATTCCGCAAGTGAAGATTAAAAAAAATTAAAATAATCCCACACTTATCTGACTCATCCTATATGATGAAAATTTATTCATTCACAGATCTCAAATGTAACTTAAAAAATGGGGAAATCATCATGAAAGAAGTGATTCTAATGGGGTCCTTTGAGACTACTCTTAGCCCTGTGCTATTTAAAATTTTGATTAATGACCTAGAAACAATATGTAATTATTATTGTAGAGGTTTGAAAGTTATGGAGAAGCAGCAAATAATGAGAACTGATCATTAATAGTGGCAGATACTTCTGGTTGCTGTATGCAACTGGCAGGCATTGTAATGAAAATACTAAGCCAAGGATCTAGAATAAAGGCTATGTGCTATTTCAGCCTAAAGGGTTAAAGTGAGCCTTGGGTATAAAACCACGAGCAATTGCCCAGAGTAGGAGGGCTTGAATTTCACATTCACTTTCACATTCGTGGTCTGGTCCTGCCCACAGCTGAAAAAGGGTTTTGATAGCTTGGCCAGGATTCAGAGACCCACAAGCCTATTCAACACATGCACTGGCCTAAACCCTCATGTCAACACACCTATGCACTATCATGGTCTCAGACCTGCTGTGTGAAAAATTTGTTTCATGTGTCGTTAAAGGATGTTCCAGCTTGTGGTGGTTGTCAACAGCCCAAAAAGAGCATCAAGGGTCTCTAAAAGTTAACACTCTGGTTGCTTTACCTTGCTAGTTCTCCACTCCCAGCCATCTCCTATCTGCTGTGAATGTTTAACAAAGTCTTCACAGTACTGCTTGAATCTTTTCTCCTCCAAAAAGAAGTCTTCTTCACCTGCCATGCTGCAGGATACCTGCAGAGTAAACTGAATGTTAGTGCTGGCAGATAAAAAGAACACCAAAAAATTTCACTAATTTATAGCAACTGAATAGTAAAGTAACAAAGCATAGAGAAAAAAAAACTATTGCTTTAAAAAAAGCAAAGACTTTTCTTCAATTCCATTAGAGAATCATGGATATGGCAGAAGAGCTGAGGCTGGAAGTGACCTTTGGAGGTTGTCTGGTCCATTCCCCCTGGTCACAGCAGTGTCAACTGCAGCAGGTTGCTGGGGATTGTTTCCATTTGGGTTTTGATTATCTCCAAGGATGGAGATGCCACAGCATCTCTAGGGAACCTGTTTCAGAGCTCAATTACCATAGCAGTGAATATTTTTTCCTCTGTTTAGCTGGAAACATTTACCTATCAGTTTCTGCTTGTTGCCTCTTGCGCTGTCACTGCACAGTACTGAAGAAAGTCTGGCTCCATTTCTTTATTCCCTCCCATCACGTATTTATGGACATTCAGAAGATCCCACTGACCTTCCTTTTCTCCAGGCTGATTCATCCCACCTCTCTCAGCCTTGCCTCGTGTAACACCCTTAGTTGAGGCAAAAAAGCACCTTTGGGGCTCTTTGCTGGACTGGTTCCAGTATGGTGGTGTCTTCCTTATACTGGGGAGCCCAGAGCTGCACTTTTAACATGTATTTCCTTCATAGTGCTGCACAGCTCCCTGTGGCCCAAAAATATGGCTTCAAAACCTTCCCTATCCCTCAAAGTGTTTTCTCCCAAGGTTTTAAAGATAAAATTTTTCTCAGAGAATTTATTTATTTTTACTTGCACCCCTGTCCCCTCGTCCATTTCAATGAGGATGTGTCATAAACAGAGCTGGTTTAATGTGTTTGTGGACATCAGGCAGCACTGCAGCACCACAAACAAATCACTGAATCACAGCATGGTTTGGGATGGAAGCAACCTTAAAGCTCATCTTTGTCCCATGGGCAGGGACACCTTCCACTACCCCAGGCTGCTCCAAGCCCCATCCAACCAGGCTTTAGACACATCCAGGGGCAGCCACAGCTTCTCTGGGCACCCTGTGCCAGGGTCTGCCCACCCTCAGAGGGAACAATTCCTTCCCATTATCTACTCTAAACCTACTCTTTCAGTTTAAAGCCATTCTCCTTTTCCTGTCAGTGGCTATCACAATAATAACCTGTAACCATTACAACCAGATCACACCTGTCCTTAACAAGAAATGCAAGTGACACAGCACCTCATGCAATGCTCATTATTTTTCAGTATCTGACCCTGAGTCACATCACCATCCTGTCTACCCACGACAAAAATTATTTTTTAGCACTTGAAACACTTTACTTCCAACAGCAGTTAATCCAAGGCTCTGCTGCTCTGTGCCTCTTGGATGCCAGTAAACAGGAAAAGCAGAAAACAGACAGTGCAGGTGCCTCTGCAATTCCCCAAGTGCCCCAGCCCTGATGATGGGCTGCAAACCACCTTTAGTGGAAAACGTGAGGAGTGCACAGCTCCCACACAGGGTTGAAGCAGAGCTGCGTGCTTCTGGAAATCGGCAGCTGCAAAGAATCCCAGCACACCTGGGGTTGGAAGGCACCTCTGGAGCTCACCCAGCCCAAGCCCCTGCCCAGCCCCAGGCAGGGTCCCCTGGAGCAGTGGCACAGGAACGTGTCCAGCTGGCCTGGGGATGTCTCCAGAGAGGGACACTCCAGGCCCTCCCTGGGCAGCTGTTCCAGGCCTCTGCCCCTCCATGGACACAAGCTCTTCCTCCTGCTGGGGTGGAACTCGGTGTGGTTTATTTTATGGCCACTGCTCCCCACCCTGTCCCTGGCAGCACGGAACAGAGCCTGACACCATCCTCTGGCAGCCTCGGAGGTGTTTGTATGGATTGGCGGCATTCCCTCTCAGTGTTCCCTTCTCCAGACTCCGTGAAAGAGCCACGAGCGGACCCGCACGGGCCCGTCCCGCTCGGACACGGGCCCGGCCGGCTGCCGGAGGCCAAGCGAGCCCCGCACAGCTTTTTCCTTCTCCTCCTCTCCTCGGTCTTCCCGGCCCCGGCGGACAGGTTCGGGGAGAGCGGGAGGGACCAGCCCCGCTCGCCGCCCCTCACGTACCGTGCGCTCCTCCTCCTTTTCCTTTTCCTCCTCTTTTTCCTCCTCCTCCTCCTCCTCCTCCTCCCGCCGCTCCGGGCGCGCGCCCGCCCCGCGCCGCTGCGCATGCGCGGCCCCCGCGGCCGGCGGCGCGCGCCGGGGAAGGAGCGGGGGCCGGCTGCGCGTGCGCGCGGGGCGTGGTGGGGCGGGAATGGGGGCTGAGGGAAGGGGGGGGCGGGACGAGAGGGATGAGGGAATGGAGGAGTGAGGGAATGAGGGAATGAAGAACTGAGGGAATGAGGAGTGAGGGGATGAGAATGAAAGGAGTGAAGGAATGACGGACTGAGGGGGATGGGAGGGATGAGGGAATGGAGGAGTGAGGGAATGAGAGGGATGAGGGAATAAAGGGCTGAGGGGATGAGGGAGTGAGGGAATAAAGGGTATGAGAGGGATGAGGGAATGGAGGAGTGAGGGGATGAGAGGAATGAGGGAATGGAGGAGTGAGGGAATGAGGGGCATGGGAGGGATGAGGAGTGAGGGAATGGAGGAGTGAGGGAATAAAGGGCTGAGGGGATGAGGGAGTGAGGGAATAAGGGGGATGAGGGAATGAAGGAGTGAGGGGATGAGAGGGATGAGGGAATGGAGGAGTGAGGGAATGAAGGAGTGAGGGAATGGGAGATGAGAGGGATGAGGGAATGAAGGATTGAGGGAATGAGGGGCATGGGAGGGATGAGGAGTGAGGGAATAAAGGACTGAGCGGGTGAGGGAATGAGGGGGATGAGAGGGATGAGACAATGGAGGAGTGAGGAAATGAGGGATGAGGGAATGGAGGAGTGAGGGGATGAGAGGAATGAGGGAATGGAGGAGTGAGGGGATGAGAGGGATGAGGGAATGGAGGAGTGAGGGGATGAGGGGCATGGGAGGGATGAGGAGTGAGGGAATGGAGGAGTGAGGGGATGAGAGGAATGAGGGAATGAAGGAGTGAGGGGATGAGGGGCATGGGAGGGATGAGGAGTGAGGGAATGGAGGAGTGAGGGAATAAAGGGCTGAGGGAGTGAGGGAATGGGGGATGAGAGGGATGAGGGAATGAAGGCGTGAGGGATTGAGAGGGAATGAGAGGAATGGGAGGAGTGAGGGAATGAAAGGCATGAGGGGGATA
Organism: Coloeus monedula; assembly: GCF_965178545.1. NCBI lineage: Eukaryota > Metazoa > Chordata > Aves > Passeriformes > Corvidae > Coloeus > Coloeus monedula. The sequence continues at coordinate 1,097,294 of NC_138822.1, read as the reverse complement.
AGGGAGATGAGGGGATAAAGGGAATGGGGGGCGATGAAGGGCTGAGGGGGACGAGGAGGGGTGGTACCGGAGGGTGGCAGAGAAGAGGGGCAGCAGCGCTGGAGGGGCAGCGGCGAATGAGGGCTGAGGGGCGGAGAGCGCTGAGGGGCGCGGGTGCCCGCGGGGTGTGAAGGCCCTGAGGGGGTGGGTGGGGGAGCCTGGGGGCTGCGTGAGGCACTCGCCCATCCCAGCCCCCTGAGGGGTGCGGGGTCCCAGCCGGCCCCTGCAGGAGCCCTCCGTGTTACCTAAGGCTGCCGTCAGCCTGCTCCTGCCCTCCGTGAGCCTTAACCCAGCCCAAGCTGTTCTTCCACTCTGCCAAGCGCTCGGCCATAGCAGTCCTGGTCACCTTCCTTTTCCCTGCTGTATAAATATACAATGTTTTTACTTTTTGAGGAGGAGGTAGTGTGGAGTTAACGTGGCCGTGGGGTCACCGGAGTACTGTCCCTCCTAGGCTATTACCAGGGCGTTCCAGTGTGTATTCCAGTGTTCCTTCCAGTACCCGGCTGTACTGTTTCTGTAGTTGCCTGTAGATCTGAGAATATGGGCGGTGCGCTGAAGCTGTTCTGCTCCACAAATACTGGGAGAATTATTTTAAAATCAAAGGTCTATTAAACCGTACATGTGTCAGTGGTGAGGCCTTGACTGGCATGGCTAAGCAGTCTAAGGTAGTGTGTGCAGAATGCACTACAACACAATAGATGTAAAATCCTTGTTTTACCTATTTAGCCATAAACTGCTGTTTTACATAGTTTTAGGATTGTTGTGTTTATAGTAAACCAGAGCCAAAACCAAACCCCACCAGTCTGGAGACCACACTACTCGGGGAGAGCTTCCGTATGCAAATGGTGTGTTGTGATGTGACATTTTCCCAACTGTGCACTTCTTAATTTCCTTGTAATTTGCTGGGTGTGGAGAGCTCAGGAGGGCCAAAGCTTTTTTTTTATTTTTTTTCTTCTGAAATATTCCTGAGGTACAGCATTTCTCTTTGTTCTTAAAATCCCTGTTAGCAGCCAAGTCTTTCAAATAAATAGCAGAATTCTTATGTAAAGATGATTTTCACCACTTGCGATCAGTGAAATGTTCCATCTAAGTTTGCCATTTTCAACATTAGGTGTATATATAAGCAGTTATTCTGGAGAATTATTAATTGCATTATGTACTTTGAACAGATATGCATTCATAGGTCAGTATTTTGACTGCATACATAATTTAAAAAATGAGCTGCATAGTTTGGGTGATGCCGTTATACCTACAGGCTGTGATGCTATAGCCCTTATTTAACCATCAGAACTAATTATTTATGTCATTCTGTACTGTTTCTTTTAAACATTGTTTTTTTGAAATTTGGGGAGTGAAACACCATGTTGTCACCCCTGAGTTTTGGGGGAAGATTTTTGCATTGTGGAGTGCTCTCTCTAAGCCATTTTTGCTAACAGTAAATGCATGTGGTAATGAAAAAACGTCACGTAATGTGCATTTCCTTGGAAGCTACAGCTCCTGATTTCTAATTTTAGCTTTGTTACTGTCTCTCTGGATTTTCTTAGGGAAGAATTGTTGGGTTTGAGACATGGCTCATATAAAAAGTGGCTGATAGGGCCCTGATTTTGCATCGAAGTTGGCAAAGGAGTCGCCATGGCTGAAAAAACAAGGCTGATCAGAGTCAAATTCTGTTCTTGCAGCACCTGGTATCAGCTTGGTCATCTCCAGTCCCGTTGCCAGGGCACTGCAGTAGATTGCAGTGTGTGCCTCTTTATCAAGGGAAATGCATCTGCTGCAGCTCTAAAATTACTGGACAAGATGTCCCAAAATGGGGGGGGGGGGGGGGGGGGGTTTCTCTCTCCTCTCTTCTTCCTTTTGCCTGAAAAAATGCCTCAGGTTTCCATCTCATCTCTGCCACACAAGAACATTAATATCACTGTTCCTCGTGACACTGCTTAGATGTTTATGTACTTAAATGTATCAAAAGGTCATTAGACCATTTCATTTTTTTCTAAATATATTAATATGCATTTAGAATATATTTTTTTAATATATCATCATTGAATTATGATGATTATGATGATGAATGACCAAAATCATTGATACAAATAGCAAATTTTCATCAAATATCAAAACCAAAAAATTTTTAGAGTAAATTACAGTTGTTGTAGGAACTTTGTGGATTGGGAATTTTGGAACTAAACTAAATAAAGATCATGGAGAATAATCCTTTATCAGCCAGACTGAATGATCTCTGAAAGGTCTTTTTCATCTCTTTATCCTGTTCTTTTGTCCCAGGAAATGCAGCTCCAGCCCAAACCCCTTGATCAGCCGAGCAGTTCGTGCAGCACTCCACTCTCCAAAGGAGAAAAGGTGACATTACAGCTCTCAGAGTGACAGAATTAACACCATGTACATTTAATTCCATGAATCTTCTCGGTGTGCTTCATCTCCCGACAAAGTAATTCTTCACAGTAATTCTAATGCTACTTCTTACACTTTGTTCTTTGATTACTCCTAATTTCTGACACTGAGTGATGTTGCTAGGACAAAAAGAGATAATATTGTTATTGCCGGTGCCTGGCAGTACCCATCTTGCAAAGTTTTATAAAAAATGGGATATTGTCAGGTGGGCCAAATCAGAAATAATGGTGTAGCCAAAGCAAAATGCTTCTGAGAATGTCTTGTGAGGATGCTGGACAGCATGCTCAAACCATTTCACTTGTATTCTGAGCCCTCGACTGTTTGTATCTTATTTTTATTATTACATATTAGTACAGAAAACGAAGAAACTTTGTGTTATAGCACGAGTCGACAAAAATGATCTCCATTCACCAGCCCAGCAGTTACCACAGTCTTCAACAGGTCACTTAATTCCTCCTTTTCAAAAGAAGAAAAGGAGGAATAATAGCAAAAGGAAAAATAACTCTACTTGTGTGCTTCACAAACATCTTTCTGCTTTGTTTGCTTAGAAGATTTCGTAGTCAAAATTCTGTCCCATGATAAAATTTGTTAAGTGGACAGTTACTCTTCCAAAATTGTCAGCAAACCCTTTTTTCCAGTGATCACTGTAATGCTGCTGTTCTCTTGTGAAGCACACAAGTAGTGTTATTTTTCCTTTTGCTGGCAGAAAAGGAGGAATTAAGTGACCTGTTGAAGACTGCGGTAACTGCTGGGCTGGTGAATGGAGATCATTTTTGTCGGCTCGTATTCTGAGCCTTCGACTGTTTGAGCTCTTGGGCCCTGTGACTGTGCTGAGAGAAAGTTCAAAAGGAAATAAACTGAGAGGTACACAAACAGCATTCATTTTTCATGAAGGTTTTTATTCCACTCCAGTGGCAAACGTTTCCAGCCAACACTGAAAAAAATACTGTCACCATGCAGAAGTTGTTGCCACCTTCTGTTTTTAGCAATTTTCCCTACCTTTTTCATTTTACATAAAAGTTTAGTAATTCTTTCAGGGTTCGGATTAATTTTTTTTCATTTGTTCTGTATTCTCCTCCAGTTACTGTTATTCATGTTCCTTTCTTGTTTTCTTTAATTTTTTTGTCTCCTATTACCCCAATACGTATCAAACTCAGCAGGAGACAGGCTGTCTAGGAAATACTGAGGCCATTCATATAAAAGTAACAACAGTTGAAGGTCTCAAAAGTGTTGCTCCTGAGCAGGGAAATTGAATCTGGGGGGTGTTGAGACTAATGAGGAGGACTGCTTGATGCAGAAAGATCTTTATTTTTAGTTAGCTCGCAAGTTCATGGTCCAACCAGCATTAAAGTATCTGCGGGCAGTGGAGCAAAGGTCATTATTACATGAAATTACAATAAGAGAATACACTTAGAACTATAGTAAATATCTATAATTCTAATAAATAAGCAAGTTACTGCCTTTCTCTCTTGCCTTATTAGACCAGCAAACCTACAATACCAGTGTCAAGTTTGCTAAAAAGTCAGAAGCAAGTTCAAAGTACAGTGTATGAAGTATTTTTGTAGGTAGATCAGAACTAGGACTAATTTTACACAGATAACATAAATAAAGCTTATTGCTAAGCTCCAGAGTAAATTACTCTTTTGGTACAGGTCTAAAGAATTTTTCTACCTAAGAAGACTGATCCAGTTGAAGAATGAAATTCCTCACAGGTGATCTTTTTTTTTTCCTGTAAAATAAAGTAGTTCAACAACAGAAACTATCCAGAAGCCAGGCAAGAAGTAACACAAGTTAAAAAGTATTTCTTTATAGTTTTTTATAGTATTTATGTACAGTTGGAATTAACACCTGTTCTTGATGTCACAACACTGCAGGCACACAACACCCTGAACACAGAGATATATAGGATCTATATGTTTGACCCCCAGGATTTCTGAGGATCACCACAGGCATCGTTCCAAGAGTTAGACTTAGTTTCATTTTTCTTTCTTCCTTATTTTTGCCCTTGCCTGTGACACCAAAGTGACAAGCCGTTGAGCTTAAGCTCATAGTCCAAGTGAGGACCTTCCCCGTAAGGTTGTTACCCATGGAGTGTTACCACTCCCTGTTATTTTAGAAACAGCTAATTTCTCTTAGTAAAGACCATGAAATCCTTCTCTGACTGCTCAGATCCCAGGAGGAAATGCCAGTTACATGCCTAGCAGTGGAGCAGCACAACTGCAGTGTGCTTTTGGCACACTGGAGACACACCAGAGCTGTGAAAATACCTCCTGATGGCATCTGGGTGGAAGTTGTGAGGGGGGATATCGTGGGTTTGGGGGCTCTGGGGAGGGGTACAAGGGGGTTGTTGGGATTGGGGGGGCTGTAGAGGAATTATCATGGGTTTGCAGGAGGTCTGGGGGTTACAGAGCATTTGGGGTAGCTGTAGGGGGTTTTCATGGGTTTGAGGCAGTTCTGTGGGGTTATGGAGTGTTTGGGGGAGCTATAGGGTGGTTGTCATGGGTTCCTGGGGGTCTGAGGAGGGTTGGAGGGGCAGAAGGAGATTGGGGGTGCTCTGAGGTGTTATAGATTTGGGGCACTGCAGGGGGTCTGGTAGGGGCTACAGAGGGATTATGGGGGTCTTTGGGGAGGTCTAGGGAGGCTATAGGGGGTAATGGGGTTTATTATGGCTTTGTGGTGGTCTGGGAGGCTCTGGGGGAGCTATCGGAGAGTTATGGGGGCTTGGGGGCTCTGGTAGGTTTATAGGGGTTTTTTTGGGGGGTTTTGGGAGTGCAGAGGAGTTGGGGGCTGTGGGGTGTTACACATTCGAAGGGGCTCTAGAGAGGTCTGGGGGTGCTATAGGGGTTTATGGGTTCTTGGGGGGCTCTAGAGGGACAGGAGTGTTAATGGGGAGGTATAATGGATTGGGGGGCCCTGGGGGAGTTTGGAGGGGTTCGGGGGGGGGGTAATCAAGGATTTGGGGGGCTTGGGAGGGATCTGTGGGGCTATAGGAGCTTATCATGAATTTGGGGGTGCTCTGGGGGTCTCAGGGGGCTATAGGGCAGTGGATTTGGGGAGATTGGGGGAGCTACAGGAGGGGTTATTACGGGTTGAGGTGGTCTTTGGGAGTTGGGGGGGTTATGATGTGACTTTGGGCTTCTCTACCCTGAAAAGCATCCACTGGGCTATGTACGTGGACCTACAATAGTGGAGTTAAACTGCTCTGTGCTGTCAGAGGGCATGCCTGTAACACTAGTGCGAGTTTATGAATAGCAAATTGGAGCTGCTGTCAGAAATTTACAAGTTTACTTGGAAAAAAACTATTAAATATCTCTTAAGTACAAGTGCGTAGCTTGGAGACGGTCTCTCTGTGAACAGTTCAAAGGCAGTTTTCAAAATGTGAGTTAAACGGGTGCAGAAACAAAGTAACCTCAAACAAGGGATTATGCAGTTCTCCTTCAGGCCTCACCTCCCGGAGGAATTCTTAACGTTCTACTACTCTCTAGCTTTCCTAATACAGCAGTTGTGGCAGTGGAAAATCCCTGTGTTTTATTGTCCTCACCAACATAAGATACCAGCATCTAGCTATACATTTTGAATATACCTCTTTCTCTCATTTGTTAATGATAAGAGATATCTTTACACCACAGAAAAGACCTGCTGCCTAAAATGAACAGGTTAGCATGTGCTAAAATACCACCTCTATGTTAGACTTCACCAAACGCTCTGTTAAATAACATAAGTATATTTATAACATGCATGCTTTCACTTATCATTATGTGGACAAGGCCAAGAACATTTTTTTCATTCTTTTGAATTATAGCGTCCGTGAATTTACCAGAACCTCCAAAAGTCATACCAGCAGTTAAATCAGAGGTATTATCAGATCCAGTTTTGTTTGGGTTTGGTGTTTTCTTCCCCATAACAGCTCTATGTTTATTCAGATAAAGTTTGAAACTTGCAGCATGCTGCATAATCAGTGCATCCATCAGGCAAGATGATCCTTTGAATGATGCTGGAATATTTTCCTGACCCTGCAACTGCTGACAAGTTCCACTGTAGAAATGTATGCAGAGAAAGGGTTTGTAGGTCCAACCCTCCAAACCGTGTCAGCAGAATTTCAACACCAGGTTATTGCAGTCTCAGTACTCTTGTCCCCCGCAAAACACTTACTTTGGAATTCTTTACTTTTAGTCCACGATTCCTGGATGCACTGTCCTGCTTGACCAAATTTACCCCAGCGCAAGGGGTTCGCTGCAGTATTTACCTACAGCACAGTTATACCACCCGGGAAGATTTCAGGCAGGGCAGGGGTAGAGGTTATCAAAACCACTTCCAATCCCCAGCCCCAGACATCGTGCAGCACTTTCAGCAGGTAAATAATACAGCTCGAGTCAAAGGAAGTCAGGAAGAGTCTGAGAGTGATCTGTCTCCAAAATCTGAATGATTTATTTAATAACACTGTGAAATAGCACACTTTAGCTTCAGCAGCTCATCAGCGTTAGCTCCCCTAATCTGTGCACGGCACTGACAGCTCTTTAACATAACAATGGGATCCACGGGCCAAACTCACCGCCGGTGCAACTCTGCTGAACTCAGGGAGGCTATGTCAGAATTCATTCAGTCCAGCAATTACTCTGCATTATCCGGGCTAGTGCTGGGGCTGCAACACCTGAGGAATGACAAACCCGGGTAAGTCCTGTACAGGACTCAGACTAAATCATGTTTAAGAGGCAGATTTCTCTTCCTAGGAATTTTCACAGAAGCAGCTACATTCGAGAAACAAAGCCAAAATAAGACGTAAAATTAAACTGTGGTTCCCTGGTGTACAATGTATACATTCATACGTGATTCGTAGAGGCCAGAGAGGTGGTTATTCTGCGTGTAACAATAGTGGAATGTGCCCCCGAGCACCAATTCAAAGGAGACCCACCCAGCAGCAGCGATCCCGAGCACTGTGTTTTCCCAGCCATGTTTCTTTTGTCTGCCGTCCCGACGGTTTACCCAAATCCAGGTCACTTTCTGCTTAATCCCCTTTGTCCCAACACTTGGTAACTTTTTCTGTCCCTTCACCTCTTACTGTTAGACAACACGGCTTTATGGATAGGCGTATTTCATTCAAATAAACAAAACATATCTGTGTATGTTTGCAACAACACCTACAAGCGCTGTCCTTCTCGCCTTTTTTTAGGAAAATATTTACATGCTGAGGTGGCTAAAAGCAGTGGACAGCACCTTGGGAGATGACAGCTCACTGTGGGCTTCCAGAAGCTGAGGAACAGCTGCTCTATCCTGTTTTATCATCTGCAGAATTACTGGAGGTTAATGGTAAAGGTAGTGTCACCCGTTTTCAGCTGGCATCTTCTTCCATCTCTGCTCTCTCTGTTGCCTTTGGCAGGTCACTGGCTCCTTGCTGCTATTTTCACTACCTGCAGAATGAGGATGAGGAGAATAATGGAAGAGGTGTTTTGAAGATCAGTTCAATAGTACTTAAGGACCTTTCAGACGCTCAAGTGAGAGCATGGGTGTATAGAAAATCAAAGTATAATTATTATGAAAATGTACAGTATTGTTCAGAGTAAAAGGGAAGGGAAGGCAGGATGATGAGATAATCAGACCACTGGAACTGAAGGATTTTGAGACATGATATTAAATAAGTAAAAAGAAGCATTTTTAATTGAACTTAGGGAGGGTATTCCTAGCAAGAAATGTTAATTTCCTTTTTTTTTTTCATGTTAGCCTTTGAGGTTGGACAAGCCTCTAAGACGATTAAGGACAACCTACAACCCAGTATCATATGTGCACCACTAAACTGTGTTCCCAGGTGCCACAATGTTGGTGTCTGAAAGAGATGTGGCAGTATGGTTGGGAATGGGAAGCTGTAAAATGGTGTTTTAAGGGCCCAAGCCTGTAACCATATTCACCATATCAGTGAACACAACATTAACAAGTCCCAATTTAGGTCCCTACTGTTTTTTTATTGCTGGTTATATTATCAGATAAAGGCTTACTGGAGACAATATTAGTTTGTTATAATTGTGAGTCTTCTCTTAAGAACTATGGCATTGAAAAGCACCTGAAGATTTACCAGGTTTGAATTTATTAGAGATTAAATGTCCAAATTAACCCCGCATTGCCCTCAATTCCCCTGGTTGTGACTAAGGAGCCAGTGTTATTTCTGCAACCAGTATTCCTTTTTAGAGAACATGCAATGGTGTACCTCCACCTCAATCCAGAAAAGGCTAAAGAGGTGGCATTTATAAATCTCAAGTTGCCACAGATCACATCAACTGCAACTGTTCTGTACATGGTGTAAAGTCAGACATAAATGAGATATAACACTCAGTGTGTGGAACTCGCATTTCCCTGCATTTCACTTCTTGAACTTTGTCTTCTTGTTTGGATTCCACAGTAACATGAACATTCCAGTAGCAGCCCTCTCGCTGGGGTTTCTATTTATAGCATTCTCTCTCTTCATTGGATGCCCCTCCACATTACTTCCAAAGAGGCAGTAATTAGGCTGTTAAAGCCGAATTCATATATCTTTAATAATTTAATTTAGATACAAAATATACCCAATATTCTTGCAAAAGACAATCATTTTTTTATAACTCTTTGGTATACCGTGAAAGAAGATGCATTTCAAAACGTTCTTCTTTCACATTTTCTCCTGTTTTTCTCTTATGTATTTGGGGGCTAACAGCCACCATCTCCACAAATTCCAGATTTCACACATGCACATATTTAGCCATAAGGCAATTCTGAACTTTCAAAATTAAGCATACAGCTATTCCCTGTAGGATACAAGATTTCTTTTGCATTCTAAATAATTTCTGTCTTCATAGCAGAACTACTTAGCTCTGTGTAGACTCAGACTTTGGCACTGAATTGGAGAGACAGGTTTGAAGGAGGGACTGTTAGATGGATAAGGACCTGGCTGGATGGCTGCATCCAGAAAGTTACAGGAAATCGCTCAGCATCCACGGGGGAACCAGAAACCAGTGGCATAATACGTTAATATCAGCACCTACAAGGGAGCTGGAGAGGGACTTTGGACAAGGGCTGGAGGGACAGGGCAAGGGGAATGGGCTCCCAGTGCCAGAGGGCAGGGCTGGATGGGATACTGGGCAGGAATTTTTCCCTGGCAGGGTGGGCAGGCCCTGGCACAGGGTGCCCAGAGCAGCTGGGGCTGCCCCTGGATCCCTGGCAGTGTCCAAGGCCAGGCTGGACATTGGGGCTGGGAGCAGCCTGGGACAGTGGAAGGTGTCCCTGCCATGGCAGGGGTGGCACTGGATGGGCTTTAAGATCCTTCCAACCCAAATCCAGTCTGTGATTGCATGATTCTACAACTTAAAAGGAAAAAATCGAAGCCAAGAAATATTCAGCAACCTTAATCCTGAGCATGCTGCCAGTGCAGCCCTTAGTGCAGCTCTCAGCATTGCGGCCGACGCTGTTGGAAACACCAGCAGTGGCACTACAGAGAAATATTTCTTCCTTCCCATGCCTCGTCTGGCATTAACTCAGGCACCAGTTAATAAACTTGGTGGTGTAGTTCTCACTCAGCAACACCCTACACCGACTGTGTTCCTCACCAACCCCTGTCTGCCTGTCCTGGGGTGCTGCTGCTCACGAGAGGTTTGGTAAGCTTAGAAAGGAAAACTGCAAGTGAGATGGGGCTTGAATAACAGAGCTGAGTATTTCTTTCCTCTGACTATTTGAGTTATTTTTTCATTGTGGAAACTTTACTCCAAAATTACCTTTTCGGTGTGGGAATCAGACAGATAGCAATTTTGAGAATGTCTTGAGGGAGCAAGGTGATTTGAGTGATGAGACTCATAAGCCTTGTAATTACAGTAATTATGAGACCATACCTCTACAGGTAAGAACTCATAAGTAAAAACATTAGCATGGCCATTTAAGAAGCTCAGTAATTCATTCCAGGGCATGTGGTTACAGTGCAATGCTTAACATAAACTTCATTATTCTGCTGGCACTTGGCCTTTCCTCTGGAGCATGTATCCATCCTGCAAGTGTGGGTCCCTTTGTCCCATGCTATTTTAATGCAGTTTTTTTAAAGACAAATCTACACAATCAGCAGTTACAGCTGGTCAGACCTCACCCAGTGTTTTAGACACTGTTTGACCTGCAGCTTTATAAAGAAATAATGGAAACACTGGAGTATTCTGGCTCAGACAGATTTCACTCTGAGAAACCCATGTTCAAAGGGAACCCCAGAAACAGGACTTTTCTGTCCTACATATGCTTTACTCCAATCCTGACCTGCTGCCTAATGGGATGGATGAGCAAGAACAGCTTGGCAGTGTGAAGAAATGCCTCATTCTTGGCCATTCTATGCTCTTTTTGTTTGTTTGTTTATTCAGCACTTCAGTGCCAGGTAATATCTCCGTCAGTGTGAACAACGTCACAAACCCCCTCAATGAGAGAAGTTTGGTAGGGAAAAGAAAGTCTCTCCTTGAGCAGACATGCCGAGGCAGGGAGTACAAAAAACACAGGGTCATGAGATGGGATATTGTTAATATTCTTCAAAGTTTGTATCCATGAGCTATAGCATGAACTGCCAGCCACAAAGTGATGGTATCATATGGAAACTGCAGATGATCCTTTTGATCACAGCATATACAATATTTCTTGAAGGTGTGTGCAGGACAAGTTTGTACGAATCAGAGCTTGTTTGGGTTTTTATTTATACTCATTTCCCTGAATTTTATTTCATTGGGGAATACCTGAATTGCTCATCACTTACATTTTTGATGCTAACAGACATATTTTATCACCCAGTGTTTTTTCCATTTCAGTGTCACAATTTTGTTTGGACTTTGAGCCCTTCTAGTCCCACAAAGTTACTACTCCATGCTAAAATCACTTTTAGTATCAATCAGTTTCAGTTACAGCTGAAGTTCATTATTTATTTAAAACTTTATTGATGGGGAGTCAGTATAATATCTGCAATCCAATTAAAACATGCTTTAAAAGTTAAAACAAGCTGCAGTTTTCAATAAAATAAAAAAAAATCACTATATCTGTCCTCCCACAATCCACCATACAAAGCAAAACCAGCCTCATAACCTTTGCATTATCTCTGTCTTTGTATTTGTGCTGATCTGGCAATAAAAGGGTGCAATAGCTACTTTCCAGATAAGGTAAGAATTTGGGTTTTGAGATAAACATGCTTTTAAGCATTTTCTCTCTTCTGTGGTTTTTTCTTGTTGTTGTTGTTGTTTTTTTTAAATGTGTAACAAAATGACTCCCCCAAAATTTTGCATTCCTTCTCACTCCCGGATATGTTTTCAACGACATTAGGAAAAAAAAATCCTGAAATGCACTGTTTTGAGAACAGGCTGAAAATTCTTTTTGGTTTTATTTTGACTGAACTTTTCTCTGGAATCTTCACTCTGATTTTGGTTCTCCTGTTAAGGAGAAGTACCCTTTAAAATTTTAGGGAAGATGTTAAGGAATTAAAATTATGTTTATCATTTCTTTGTTTCCATAAAATGGAAATTTTCCAGGATTTTAAATGACCTCCCTCTAGATAAGGGGTCCTCTGAAGAGCACCATTCGTATTAGCAAAACTGTCAGTGCTTTATACATGCTGTACATAAAATAATGTGTTCAATACTGTTACACTTGCAAAGTCTAGTACTTAAAAGTCTCAGATCACAGAGTTTCACTTTAATTTGTTCATCTTATACATCAGCATTCTGGTGTGGTAATTAGTGATTCATCTGTATTGTGTTTGCCCACCTTTTTGAGGGCACAGATTAGATTAAACTCTTTTAATGAGCAGCCATGTATTTTTTTATGCTCTTTTACTCAGTCTCTAATATGTTGCTGCTGCTCTTATTTAAACCCTGGCTGGAAAATAGAATTCCTAAATTGCTTTTGAGGGTATCAAAGAAAGCTTCCCACTCAGCCAGAGGAACCTTCAGTGTGGGGGTGTGGCAGAGCACCCTACACTGTTTTACAGGAGAGAACTGTGCTGCACTGAGGAAACAGGGAGATATCAAATTTGGTGTGCCTGGGACTCCAGCTCTCCTCGGGAATGCCAAGGACAGCCCGCTCCCGTTTTGTTTACAGCCGGGAGCACTCACAACTTCCACAAATTGGGTCGCAGAGACTCCAGTGGGGAGCCGGGAAAAGAGGAGGGCATAGACAGCGACCACCTGTGACAAAAGGCGTTCCGTGGCTTTCTGTGTGGCACACAGGAGCCCCGGGGTGGGGACAGAGTCCTGCCACAGCGAGCAGAGGCCGCAGGAGAGGGACAGAGCACGGCCGGGCTGTGAAGCCAGGGGGGCACGGTGGGCACCGCTCCCGGGCGAGGGGTTGGTACCCCCAGGGACAGGCTGGCCCCAAACACCCCCTCCACGGCAGCAGAGACGGCGATCGGGTAAATCAGGACCTTCCTGGGAAGGAGCTGCAGCAGCTCCTCTGCCGTTCCACCCGCAGCGCTTTGGGATGAGCCCGGGCGAGCGTGGTGCCAGGACCTGGGCTCCCACAGGGATGGAGGGAGCATTTCCAGCGTCACTTTGGGGATGGCTTTGTCCTCCCCAACCTCTGAACTGCTCACAGGCCATCCCCTCCTGATTCCTGTAAACCGAAGAGTTTAGCTGCAGCATCTACCAGCATCAGGGACTTGCTTTTTATGCGGTGCTGGGACCAAATGGAATGGTCTTGTTGCTGCGGTGGAGCCTGGGTCCCTCAGAAGTCCCTGTCTTATTGCTGTCTCCTCCTCCACGTGCAAGGGAAAACTGCCTAACATATGAAGAGGATTTTTCCTTCTAGGAAAAGGACCAGAATGTGTAACTATTCCCTTAAAAAATAACCCCAAAAAATCTTAAAAGAACTGATTTACTCTTTTTTTTCTTTTTCCTCCTCTTTGTTTCTTACTTCAGACAAAAGGAAAAGGTTGCCCAAACCTTTTCTTTCTCCAAATTCCTCTCACACCCTGTTTTAAAAAACAGCAGCACGAGCTCTGCTCTGGTTTCACTCCTTCCCCCTCAACTCCCAGAAACCAGCCAGTGCTCATTATACCCCGCTCAGTTAATTTCTTGAGAGGGAATACAACTGCACAGCCGAGTAACCTGCTGCTCTAACACTGGCTCCCATGCTCACATTATTCCCGTTTACAAAGGTACATTTTTAGAATATTTTCAAAAATTAATGCAAGACCGGTGATGTTACAGCCAGAAGTACTGGTATCAAGACTTAGAAGTGTAACACTCGCAGCAACCATTTCCCCCCAAAACAGGAAACAAAGGACACGCAAAACAGTATGTGGACATTGGAAACTGTTGGACCATTTTTGTAAGAAACTCACAATATTAAACCTGTTTGTTAGCCAAGACCCCTATTCTTCTCTCCTCAAACTCATCTCTGTGACTACAGATTTAATCTTTCTCATCAGCAGGCAAAAATCTCGTAATTTTGGGGCACTTTCTATTAAAAAGGTTAACCTCACATAAGGACTGTCAGCTCCAGGACTGTGAGGTCACTACTGGCCTCCTCTGCTTTGCAGCTCAGGTCTGCACCATTAGTGGGATACAAATACAGACTCCAGTTTACCACCGAGTTCATCTGCTGGCCATATTCACATTTTGGAGAGCCACTGATATGTTAAATCCACATTTCACATGCCTATGTATTCTTATTGCACCTAGTAAAGAACTAAGCCACGTGCTGAATGGGTGTTTGGCCTATTATTTAAGTAATTTCCTAATATTGTAAATTTTGCCACAAGAAGGAAATATTTAAGATTCTGTCCACAGGGGTAACTGAAATTCTGTGTCATGACTCATGACAAGAAGATTGGTAGCCAATGTACCAATAAATAAACTGCTGCCCAAATCCAGAACAATTCAAAAGAAAATAACCATAAATTATGGGAAAGGGGGGGGGCGGAAATTCAGCAATTGTTCCTTCTAGCCTTAGAAATTTCTCTAATAATTGGACAACACAATGTGACTTTTCGCAGAAAAAGAAGTACACATTGAGTATTTATTGCAGTTTAATCCATTAGGCACTGTTTAGCTGCTTATCCAGACCTCATTAATCTAGTTTTTAGCACCTTCATTTTCAAACCTGAATCTATGTTTTAGCTAACCATAAAACCGTCTCTGCACCATGCCTTCATTAGCACTTTGCTGCTAAGCATGTAAAAACATGACAGAGACATCACAGACCAGATTCCAACTTCAGGCAAGGTATTCTTGGGTTAAAACTGGCATCAGCACCAACGTGAAATTGCTCCTGCACAGAACATCACAGAGATGGTTATCAACTGCACTGGGGAGGAACAAAAACTTACCATGAAAACTTCAGGAAAACATGAATTCCTGGTCTGCATTGGCCATGAGACACTTTGCTTTCCCAACTGCTTACTCTTCTCCCCTTTTATTACTATTATTCTTCCTGTTTATTTGCACTACCATAATATTTTTAGAAAATTAATCCTGTACCCGTGAGAGCTCTGGGACTTCATCACCAGCTTCAGTGGAAGCAGCTGAAGGGCCCTGCAAGGAAGCCTCATGCTTACAGACTTCGATTATTACAATTTTGCCCAGATACCACCCTCTTCATGAGTAGTAAATGCTGCATCTGGATTAAGAATATGCACAAGATCCACTTAGAATGCAGTTAAAATAAAAGTATTCTTCGTGTAAGATATGGAACAGATTATAGTTCTGACTAGATTTAGGAAAACACTTCTGCTGCACCAGATTTGTCTTCAGTCTCAGTGCAACACCGCCTCTACACCTCCCTTGTAAATAACTTGCATGAAACAGCCCTGCAGGACATACTTATAGATGCAATATTTGATATGATAGCCATATATAATATGTTTCACATGCACTATATATTTATATACAATATGTATTACTTGATGGTGCATCTGGAATCTTGTCCTCCAACATGGTTGCTGATGTCCCACCTGCATTCACAGCTGGCAAAGAAGCAAATGTTCAGCAAATCATCACAGGAATTCGAACTAACTTTCCCCAAAACAGAATTGTACTAACTATAAAGACAACGAAAAGTATAAAAAAAAAAAAAAAAAAAAAAAGACAACAAAAAAACCCCCACAATTTAGGCAGTATCACAATATTTTCCAGAAAGTTTATAAGATTTTTCTTGAAAGGGCAGTGAGAGACCCCTGCTTTTTGTTCAGGCAACTCAACATTCCTGCACACATCAGTGATCTTTCATTAGTATAGTCAGTATTTTTATTTTAAAGAAACCCAAAACACAAGTTATTCACCAGCTGCAATCAAATTAAGTTTAGAGGAACTCAAAATATGTCTGAACACCTCAAAATAAGGAGGTTTGTATGGATCTGAGGAGTTGCAGACAAGTACTCCCACTCTACCGAAAGGGAAGAATGTTCTCTGCTAGTTTAAGAAAAATATCCTTCAATCAGTCTATAACATATGTGCTCAAGATTTTTACTTCTCTTATGGTTAGTATAGAATATATAACTACTATTTCATTCACAAAGTTGGCCAGGATGAGCCTCCTGTTGACCACAGCCAGTGAGGCTGATCATGCCGCTCAGTCCCTGGAGCACTGGCCACCCTGGCCACCCAGCCCTTAGAGCACTCCTCCTCCTCACGCCCTGTCCCCCACCGCACAGACACCCATGGGCATGTTCACTCCAGCATCCATCTCCTCAAGAGTTCCTTTTCCCCGCGCAGGGACGCTGGAGAGGACGGAGCCGCTGCCGCAGCCGCGCCAGGCAGCGGGAGATCGCCGCGCAGGGATGCTGGGCTCGGGCTGCGAGCGGGCAGCTCCCCTGCGTGCCAGCAACCCGGCGGACTCAGCGAGGGACAGGAGCCATCGCCCGTGGCTCCCAGCGCTGCGGCTCCGCTGCCTCTCCGTCCCTCTGCCGTGACCGCGGGGCGCGTCCGGCCGTAGCTGGAGGGTCCCGCCGTTCGCCAAGTGGCCAGGGCTGCGCGTGTGGAATGCGCGCGTTGAGCCCTGCAAAGAGTTAATCCTCCTTCCACAAAGCCTTCCGAGGGCTCGGAGGGCACAGAGCCAACAGAAAACCACTTAAACCACTACCCCCCCCCCCCCCCCGAAACCTCCCAAACCCTTCAGATTGTGTGGGAGCAACTTCAGGTGCGAGCGGGGAGCACGGAGCGCGGCTCTGGCCTGCCCAGCGCTGCAGGTGTGGGCACACCTGCCCGCTCCCCATGTGCCTCCCTGTCCCTGCCGTCCCCTGCCCTGCCCGGCTCCCAGGGGACAAGGACGGGCATTTTTGGCACCCCTCTTTGTTCCAAGGTTGCCCCCAGTGAAAGCCCACCCGCGACTCTGCCCTCACCCCGAGTGACACAGCCCGGGGACCACTCGTCCCTTTCCACACGTGTACTAAAACCAAAAAAAAAAAAAAAAAAACACCAAGCGAGGGAACCAAACCCCCCCCCCCCCCCCCCAGCAACTCATGGGCAAAGCGGCGCCGGCAGCCAGCCCCTCAGCGGGTACCGCACATCCCCACCCCGGCACGGCCGGCGGGGACCCCGGGGAGCCCCGGGGCGGGCGGGGGGCAGCGGCGGCGGAGTCGCAGCGGCGGCAGCGCCTGTGTCAGCACAACTTGAGCGGGAGGAGAGCCGCGCCAGGCGCCGGGCGGCGGCGGGAGGCGGCGCGGGGACGGAACAGCAAATGCTATTCAGCCCCAGCAGTTTCAAGCCGCCCATGCTGGGGAATTGCCGGGGCTGCGGGCGCCCAGCGCCGGCTCCGCGCGGCAGCGCCGGTGCGGGACCGCGGGGGCGCGCGCGGCGGCGGTGCGGGAGCGCGGGGGCGCGCGCGGGCCCGCGGAGGGGGGGGGGTGTTGGGGGTGGGGGGGGTGGGGGGGGACATATCCCACCGAACCCCCAAACTTCCCCCGTCCTTCCTTGCGTGCCTGTGTGTGAGCGGGTGCGTGTGCGCCCACGGCTGGGCTCTCCGGATCTGGAAATACTGGGGGTTTTGGTTTTGTTGGGGTTGGTTGTTTTGTTGGGTTTTTTTTGTTTTTTGTTTTTTTTTTTTTTAATAATAAGAATTAAAAAATAAACAAGAGCAGAAACGAAGCGCGCCCCGTTCTGGGGCAGGGCTGACAGCCGGGGTCAAGAAACAGCTGCTGGAGTTAATGTTTCTTCCTCCCACTCCGGCTGATGGCGGTGCCCGGCCAAGGCGAAGTGGGAGCGGGAGCGATGCTCGGGCTCGGCCCAGGGGATGCAGGACGGGCCGGGGGCAGCGATGTCCCGAAAGCGGGGCCCGTGTCCCCCCTCGCCCCTCCCGCGGCCGGGCGGGCGCGGGGCCGACGCTGCGGCGGCTCCGGGGGTGGTTCCCGCTGTGGGTCCTGCCCGGGCTCAGAGCGGGATCTCCGCACAGCAGTGACCCGGCCCCAGCCCTGCCGCCGCCCCAGCGCCGCGAGCCCTGCCCAGCTCCTTCCCGGTGAGCTGGGTCCGGTCCCGGTGGGCCGGCAGAGGACGGGCGGCTGTGCTGGCCCTCCTCGAACAGACGGCACTCTTTGGATTCCAAAAATGCTTCCCTGGGTACATGCTCAGAGGCTTGTTTCTGTCTTAAAGAATGCCTGATTCCCAGAATTCCCACTGACACAGCTGCTTGGCTCCTTCCCGGGATGGAAGGACCTCCCTGGGAGCGCCCGTTTTTAAGGGAGTTGGGCAGTATTTCATTTTGGGGAGGGGAGCAGTAACATGAGTCACTTTTGTTTTTCCCACTACAAACAAGACTACCCCTCAACTCATGTTCGGTGCACATGGGATCATCCCTGCCACCAGCAGAGCCGCCTTTGTCAGGAACTGCAATATCCCAATATCCATTGCCACCTCAGGACTGTCGTGACATGTTCCACCATGTCGTGACACGGGTCCATCGTGTGAGGGTGCTGCATGGACAGTTTGGTGCCTTTGGGATATTTCTGCCTTTGCCATTGCCACAGAGAATTGGTCTATTCATAAATAAAATAAATGCAGTATGAACGCTATTGACATCCTGCAAGTGTGGCTTGCGAGAGGCTCATTAAAAGCAGAGCTGTCCAGTAAGCCCTGCTGCCTCCTGGCAAGCTGGCCGATTTCATTCCTTGCTTAATTCCCTGTTCAGGATGGTTCACTATTCCAATCTGTTGGTTTATATTGCTCAGCAGACTCTGCCCTGTCCCCTGCTTTTTCCAGGTTGGTCCACTTCGCTCCTTCAGCTGTATTCTTCACACGGCGCTCTGCCCAACTCCACTACTTCCTGCTAATTAATGCCTGATTTTTTGCTGTCTAAAAAAGATAGCACTTTGATTAGACACACACGCACACACATGAGCATTAACTCTTCTCTTTCTGAAGAATAAGTGACTTGAAATCCAGATGCTGAAGGACCGACTCAGAATTCCTAAGGAGTGCAGTGAGACGGGGGTTTCGCATGTGGCACCCAGAGTTAATACCTCTCACACAGGGTCACCAAACAGATCACCCTAATTCAGACTTCCTATTTCAGGTCCACCATTACCCTAACTCAGATTCCCTGTCAAATTCTGTAGTTCTGGTGAAACACCTATATGCATATTTTGTTTAGGGTTTTTCTGAGCCAAACCCTTGCTACTGCAACCTATAAAAGACTGAATTATGTTTATCTTTTCCAGGTCTTTCTACAACCTCAGGAGAATTAACATGCTTGGTCTTGCTGTTCAGAGACTTGCTTCAAGTTGCCGCTCATGAGAATCAGCTCCTTGTCTTTTTCAGCCATCTTCTCCTTTTTTCACTCAAGTAGCTTCAAGCATTTGCCACTCCGTGTCCAAAGTTTTGCACATGCACAATCAACACAGAACTTGGAACAATTGTGTGGAGCTCAGATATGGAAGAGTTTGGTTCAGAAACTCTAAGAATCTCTCCAAAATTTCCAAAGGTCATGGAAGTCATGACAAGAAATCATCCACTTCTAAGCATAGGACCCTTTTCAGGTCTTTATCCTAAAGGGTTGTTTTTTTCCCTGAGCCTCTGAAAGTTAATCCTAACTAAAAATCAATGCTTTGAAGAGAGTGTTTCCAAAAAATACATGATCTTGTTGATGCACTGGCAGGGCATTTTGGTCAGAGTGTCTGCATAAGGATCACTCTGCCCTGACTTGCCATGCCAATGCTGATTTCATGGTTTGTTGCAGAATAAAAAAATATTGACAGCTTCTGCTCCCACTGTTTCATACAAAAGGAGAGGGGAACATCAGTATTTACAAACTCACCATCAGTGAAAGAAAACATTTTATCAAACCACATGACTTCAGATCAGAGAACACATTGCCACGACAGATAACTGAGGTGAAGCAGTTTCCAAGCTACAAAAGAAATCAGAGTTTTTTTAGGAGCAGCAAGAACATTCAAAATTGGAGCAGATAAACTAAAGCAAACATGTACAGAAGGAGATATAAAACCTTAGGTTCCAAATCTTCCCTCCATCTCAGAACAAACAAGTCAGATACGGACAGATACTGGGCAGATCACTGCACA
The DNA here is from genome assembly GCF_965178545.1 of Coloeus monedula. Taxonomy (NCBI): domain Eukaryota; kingdom Metazoa; phylum Chordata; class Aves; order Passeriformes; family Corvidae; genus Coloeus; species Coloeus monedula. The sequence continues at coordinate 1,077,370 of NC_138822.1, read as the reverse complement.
TCTTTCCTGATGGCTCCTTGAACTTTTATTAGAAACATCTGATTCCAGCAACTGCTGAAACAGATTAAACACCAGAGAGAACAGGAGATCTAATCCCTGAATGATAACCTATGTTTGTTTTGTACTGAGGAGAATTTGCAAATTAATGAGTTGTTTCAAACTGTGGGGTCACTTTCTTCGGCTGGGGAATGCCCTCAGAGGAGACACACTCTTCCAGTTACATTTGTGGGTGCATTTGTTGTTGGTCATTTGTTGGTGACTTGGGTTTCTCAGCGTGGGAGACGGGATTTAACCCATGTACATCCACCAAAACATTCACTCATAGAGCAGACTCCCATCTTACAGAACTGGCTCTCACTTTGCTGGCTGGGAGGAGTCATTCTGCTATTTTGGGACAGCAACAGCCTGGCTCTCTCTGGGACACCTTGCCAGGCCAGGTTGCCTGTGGATAAGGAGATGTGGACAACTGGCTCTGGGCTGAGCTGAGCTGTGAATTTGCTACAGTTTTTGGGTTTCCACCAACTCAGAACTGACACTGGTGTCTGTGTGTTGTGGTTTCACCCCAGCCAGCAGCCGAGCCCCTCATGAACACTCATTCACTCCCCATCAGTGGGACTGGGGAGAGAATTGGGTGGGTAAAACACAGAGAACTCGTGGGCTGAGATGAAGACAGTTCCATAGGGAAAGCAAGAGCCGTGCACACAAGCAAAGCAAGACAAGGAAGTCGTTCCCTGCTTCCCTCCTCCAGGAGAGCAGGGCCCTCACCTGCAGCAGCCACTCGGGAAGACAAACACCATCGCTCCCAGCATCTCCCTTCCCCCCTGCTGCCTCCCCTTCCCGCACTGAGCACGATGCCAGACGGTCTGGAGCATCCCTTCGGCCAGTTCTGGTCACCTGTCCTGGCTGTGCCCCCTCCAGCCTCCCCAGCGTGGCCACACGAGGGGCAGGAAAGGCCTTGGCTCTGGGTGAGCTCAGCGATGACAAAACAGCTCTGCTTTATCAGCCCCGTGTTCAGCACAGCCCCAAACACAAACCCCAAACACAGCCCCAAACACCGCCCCGCAGCAGACGCTGGGGAGGAAACTCAGTGAAACTGAGGTGAGGCCAGCGCACCGTGGGAGGTTTGTCTCCCACTGGCCTCATCCAGTGGCTGAAGCCTCGTCAGCCGCTCTTGGACTTCAATTCTTCCTCAGCGTGGGCTGATGGAGGCACAGGAGTCACGGCCGGGCAGCAGCGGCTCTGCTCCCGCACTCCCTTGGGGATGTCCCGGGAAGGGACGGGGACAAGGGGCAGAGGAGCTGCGCTGAGTGAAGGAGCAGGGAACAGCTCTACACCCGCCGAGGAACCCCCGCGCTGCTCAGCACCACCCCGAGCGCTCCTCCAGCGCCCGGAGCATCCCTGCCGCTCGGCAGCCCTTGTTCCGTGCCGCCCACTGCACCGCTGGCGCAGCTGTGCGGGGCCGTGGGCGGCCCAGGGCGGGGAGCAGCAGCTGGAGCGCTGCAAGAGCTGCTGTGCATCGAAGGTGCTGCCCAGGAGAGCCCCTCCGGCTCCCAGGGCACCCCCGAGACCCCCACCCGCCTGTGCTGAAGGCTGGGCGGCCGCAGGTAGATACCGGCTCAGTCGTGGCCGCTGCCGGGTATCGGTTTTCGCCAAGAACGTGAAATAAGCTGGAAGTGCTGAAAAACAGCAGCGGCAGCAATTAGGCATGCGATTATCCCAGAGAGTTTGAAAACCGTGCTTCAGCGAAGCCTGAGCGGGGAGAAAGCAAATTCCTCCACAGGAATATGATGTGCTTTTGCTTTTAGTAAGTGGTGGTAATTATCAGTGGCATTAAAATAGGTTATTTTGATATTTTTTCACGTGATTTCGTGACAGGAAGAGTTCTCCGTTATAAACAACGTCTTCTGCTGCTCTTAAAAACGCCACCGCTCTCCAGCTAGTAATGTTCTGGAAAGCTAAAAAAGAACAGAAAAGAGGAACCTGTCTTCCAAATCGTCAGAAAATTTCCTGAGGAAGTTCCAAACCCAATCTCTGTCATCTACTGAAAAAAAAATTATATTAATTAATGGAAGTTTCACTTAATATTTGATCCAGAGAAAGTGCTTAAGGGGCTTTCAGAAGACAAAGATTCTCATGCAGCTGATGATTCAATGGAATCAAAATATGCTTTTTTTTCCCTTTCTTTACAAACATCTGGTAGAAAATGTGCTTTCACAAGATGCTGAAAGACTCTCCTAAATCCCGCCAAATTTTCCCTAATAGCTCCTCTAAGTATCTCCGGAGCTTCAGTAACCCAGGGAATTTTAATATTATTAAATAGCAGAAAATTTCACATTTTGCATAACTTCATCAGAACTGGGCTTTATTGTAAAAAGCATTTAGAAAAACCACCTTTCAATTTAGCCCCCAGTTCAGTTTCTTCACTAGAGTTCTTGATGACTTCTGCTAACATCACATTATTTTATAGGAGCCTTTTTGATTATTTCCTTTTGCTAATCTCAGAAAAAAAAATTAAAGGAAAAAAGCAACATCCATCTTCAAAAATGTAGAAGAAAAAGGCAATGCCAGAATTCATGATTTTTCACACGCCTGGCAATAGTTGTGGCAGGTCACAGCAGTGGCACTGGGGAAGTTCAGCTCAAAAGGCTACAAGTGGAATATCTGGGGAAATTTATGATATTTATAAATATCAAAAATTATGATATTTATGGTTAGTGGAGGGACAAGCAGGAGGATGAAGCCACCTACTCAATATCTTACAATTTTGTGCAGCAAAAAGTGGGGGAATTAACAGGAACGGCTGAAAGTGTTGGTGCACGATCAAAACTGCGAGTTAATAAGCATAGCAGGCACTTGTTCAAGTGATTTACATGACTGGAATATTAATATGTGAGGGTATAACTTTCCCTGGAAGGGTGGGGAGGGCAGCAGAGAGTGTTTTGTTGAATATCAGGATGGTGCAGGAGTTGTCCCAAGGCCCCGGTGGGGAAGAAGATGGATGGGTTACAAGCCTGAGGGTGAAAGTAACAGGAAAAATCGAGGGCAGTGTCACAGCTTTTGTGCACTGCTGCAGTGAGTGATGCTTTTGTAAACTGATGGAATTGTGTGAAAACACTGGAACCCGGAGAAACGCAGAAATTTAAATGCTCCAGAGGTGAGGTGGGAAAACAGGAGAAAAATCAGCCTGAGGTTTGAAGCAAAACAAAACCAATGGGCATCAAAAAGTCATTGTTCAATAAATGCACAGAAATGGGAAGATTTTCTGCGGAACAGGTCTGAGATATCCAATAGATTTGACAGTTCCTTTAAAAAACTATATTAAAGGCAGAACCATAAACTCTGCCAAGGCAGAAGCATGCTAGAAATGAATGTAGCTAAATCAGGAGTGTTTCAGTGGCTTAAAACACAAGAAGAGAGTACAGGAAGTTGGAAACTAGGTCAAAGTACCAAAAAAAAAAAAAAAAAAAAAAAAAAAAAGGAAAAAAGAAGAAAAGAAGAAAAGGGTAGGCCAGGACAAAAAAGATATTAAATACAACTAGGCATTTTAAAGGCATTGTAGTAGGAAGAAGAAAATCAAGGGAGAAAGTTGTGGACCAATTAATAAAAATATTTTTAGGCTTCTAGAAGACAACAAAGAGATAAGCAGCAGCCAAGATAAATTTGTCTAGAGTAGATCATGTCCAAGCAAACTAATTTTGTTCCGTGGCAGAGTCACAGGCATCAAGAGCACGAGGAAGCCGTGGACATGGTACAACCTTGGCTTCAGTGGGTTTGTGTCACTGTGCCACAGAGCCCTTGTGTGCAAGGTAGTGAAACAGGAGATTACTAATCATCTTACTGAAAATGTGTTTGGAGAGCACAGGTGTCACATTATCGAAGTAGAAACAGATTATCCAACGGGATTTCACACTGGGGGTTCTTCTCTAGCCCAGTACTGTACAGCAGCTTTTAGCAATGGCTTAGTTGATAGAATACAAGAAGTTTCTCTCCTCTGAAGATAACAGCAAGCTGAGGTCACGTTCAAGGGCAGGGTGATAATTCAAAATTCTGTTGAAAGTTAGAAAAGATCTGAAAATCCGGTTGAAATTCCATTAGTAACCTCAAAATTACACCCCGAGGATGTACACAGGGTAAGGACAGACTTTGTGCTGGAGCTGTGGAAACCCAGGGTGAAACAAAACTCAGAAACATCAGAGTGCTGCAAGGAGAGGGGGACCCTGTTCAGGGATACTGAGGAGAAGACGTAGAGAAGCACAGCACAGGACTTGCAGTGCCAAAAAGTAGCTGTGAAACTGCTTTCACTGTGTCATTCTGCTTTGGGTTAAACTGATGTAATCACAAAGTGCTGTAGCAACTGGATAAAACCCTCCCCAGACCTGCCACAGACCAGCGAGTGCTGCAAGGTAAAAACTGAGGGGGTGTGCAGTCATTTTTTCCCACACACAGATCTTGAGGTTTTAATAAATTTACCCAAAAAACCACAGGAACTTTATGTAATGTGGTTTTATCAGCCTCAGATGAGTGCTGTGGATCTCTACATCTCATTGACTGTGGTACATGTATTAATGAACAAAAATGGATGAGCTTTAGGCCTCCCTCCCTTCACCCTCTCCCACCAACAACTCAACTGGTGAGCTACAGAAACTTCACTGGGAGACAGAAACTTTCACATCGGCATCTGCCAGTGTGTGGCAGAGTATAAAACGTGTGGATAGGCTGGAGGGCTGGACGAGGGGCTGAAAAAAACACCCAGGTGCAGGGAACTCACACAAGGGCAAAAGAATGTTTGCTGCTGGGAAAACGTGGTTTTTAATATTTGGTATTTGCGGTACTTCACTGAGGTTCAGCATTAAACTGCGTTTAATCACTGGTGCCTACAAAGCAACATATGACTGAGATTATCTGTGCAGAGGCACTTCCCATCAATATTTAGTCTGCTGCCTTTCTGGAGCCAGGTAGCAGCTAAAGTTCATAATGCTGCAAGTTTTGTCTGTCAGGAGAGAACAGACGCACGCTGCCAGCTCCCACGTGATCCAGTTTGTTCACCAAGGGCATACACAAGATGCATGGGGGGAGAAGAAAAAATACTGTTTCCTCACTTGTTTTGAGTATGTGATGCTGTGCCTGGTGCTTCCTCGCTCACAGCTCCCCTGTGGCATCGACAGGCAGGAAAACAGAAACCAGGGATTTCCAATGCCACCTTCTCCACACCTGGGCTACCAGAACATCCAGCGTGGCCCTGCTCCGCACCCCTGCTCTTCCCTTGCTAAAACCACCTGGCTGCTCAGCCACAGCCCATGATTTTTACAGCTTCCTTACGCTTGCACCATGTGGAAGATGCCTCTCAAGCCTCAGCCGTGCTGCCATGGAGCAGGACACCATGTGCTGCCGCAGCGACAGGGAAAGCCGGGAATTCTGCGGGTGCAGGAGAGCTCTCTGCTCTGCTCGCCCTGGGCCGGGCCCAGAGCTCTCTGAAGTGTGAGGAAATGTCCCCTCCAAGCTCTGTGGGCTTTGGACCGGCACCAGGGCTGCTCCTGAGGCCTTCCCCTGGCAGCGCTCCCGTTGAAGCCGATGAGATTATTCCCCGGCACAATAGAGCTCACTGTCAGGAAGATTTTAATGACATTCAACCTGCGTTTTCCACATCTTCTGATCACCCCATTATCCCTACTTATGGCTCGTTATCTCCTTTTTCCAGGGACCCAATCCTAACCCCCTTACCCAAGCCGGCCTTGCCTTGGCTTGGATGAAGGAAGCAGGATCTCACAGTCGCCTTCAGTATTCAGAGGCTGCTGCTACGCCCCCCGTGATGTCATCATTCAGACAGAAAACACGTTTCTGTGTTTTTATTTCTGGCTCCAAAGACCACAGAGCCGAGCCTATGGCCATGCTGAAGGAAAATGAAAGGACCCGCCAGTACAATTCCAAGACATAAAGCAATATGAATTTTTAAGTAACATTTGATCTTCTAAAAACATTTTATCATCTTTCCGACTGACGTACGTGCTCACAGCTATATAAAAACCTGCAGCAAAATTATTGGAAGTAGTTTTCTTTGATTAAGAACTCAAAATTTGTGGTTTAAAATAGCTTTATAATTTTCTATGGACAAGACAGATAGTGTGATACCTCTTTCTCCACAATCTATTATGTATAATTTGGCCTTTCTGGATGGTTGGATTGGAACACATCCTTAATTCCCAGAAGTTAAATAATTTTTGATACATGCTAGAAAATTGTATTTCCTATGGAATTGTATTAAAGCTTGTGTTTTATTTAGAATCAAGACATCACACATCTCCCATGGTGTTGGAACAAGAGTCCTGCTTTTGTCTGTGATTTCACAGCACTGGGCACGGAGTGATGAGGATTTTGTGGCAGTACAGTAACACTGTATATTGAATGTATTTAATTTACAGTATTTATGGTAATAAAATAATAGCAAGTAAAAGGAAGAGTGTGTGGACACTACACAGTACATACAGAATAATCCAAAATACGTCCCCATCCCCAACACCACGTGCTTGCCCTCTCTGTTCGGCAGGAATGGCATGAATTCCTCCAGCATGAACACCTGGGCCCCCCTAGTGAGGACATGATTTTTCCAGTTAGGGCTGCCCCTGATGGCAAACCACCCTTTTCCCCTCTACATGCTAGATTTCACCATACTTTGAGCACATCTCAATGATCAGTCATTGTAGGTTTACCTGTGCATTCCCCTCGCTATCCCTTACGCTCATTCATCAGTACCTGCCCACAGATTACATACATTAAGATTAAGAATGCAAGGCATTATCGTGCTCCGTGTCCATCCCCTGGTTTGCCCTGCCCACACTAATGCTGTGCTGGCTCGTGGCAAATGGAGCTCTGGCTCTCCAGTGACTTCAGAGCTACTCCTTCGATGAGAGAGACCAAACACACTCTGATGTTTGTGCAGTTACGGAATTGCTGCTCTGAAATTCAGTGTATTCGTGAGCCTAGGAGCCCGTCCAACCTGTTTCATAACAGCATTCCCTCCATGGGACCACACCTGGGGGTTGAGTGAAACCCCCCAAAATACAGTGTGAACATCAGCCCTCCTTGTGCTGCTCTCGTGGGGTCATAGCTTCAGTTGTTTCAGAGACCAGCCCTGTATTGCCCCTTTGACTTCATCTTTTCCACCCCAGTCCCTGGTTATTTCACCTGCTCTTTCTTTGGCTGATGGGGCAGCTTTTCCAATAAAACAGACAAATAATCAGCATTTAAGGAGCAATGCTTGTCCCAGAGTCCTGCACAGAACCAAGAAGGAGAATGGGGGTGAAACTGCCCCCTCAGGCTGGGATGTCCCGTGTGAGGAGGGCAGAGGTGGCTTGTTCAGCTGGGCTGTTGAGTCATCTCTACATTAATTAATGAATTAATTAATAATTAATTACAGCCACTGAAATCAGACTGTCACATTAACCATTGTGTGACTATATACTGTTTATTCCAGCCACAGCCTCTTTTGTGACATGTACAAAAAAAATGTCTGGCTGAATTCAGATATGTTTGACAAACTGCTGGTTTTGCAGCCACTGTGACACGAGCACTGTTTTTATCTGATATTGCATGGTTTCACAGGATAAACGCTGGGCTGCCAGCACCTCCTCTTGCCATTAGCCTTCTTTTCCTCATTAATAACTGACCTGGAGCAGTCAGAGCCACCCCTGAGTTCAAGCAAACAAACCAAACCCCTTCCCCAGGCTCTGAGGCTGAGCAGAGTAGGCAGAGACATGTCTGCTGGAAACTATTTACAACTCCACAAAGAGCAGCTTTTTACTGCATTTCTTTGGTTTCACCCTCTCAGCCATTCCATCCCTAGCACAACAACCTAATCCATGCATACCAAAAAACACTGTTAATATCCTGGACCTGGAAAATTAGCCAAAAATCCATGGGAAGATAAGCATAATGGAACAAAGATGATTAACGTTTGCGTTTAGCATAACAGCTCCCAGCACCAACATCTCCTGCACATTCTTCCCAATTCCGACCAGTTTTGTACATCTCATCGTGGGTTGTATCTGATGAAAGAGCAAAGCTACAGCGAAGAAACAATGCACAAAGAATGCTTGTAATGTAATATGAAAATGGTGTTCAGAATTTTAATACACTGTAATTGACCGCAGTGATTTTTTTTTTCCTGTGAAAAGATAATTTGGTATGAAAATCGTGCAGTACTTAAATAATGTAATTTTGATAATGACAGTAAAATACAATTTCTGTAAGGCAAGTGAATCAGAAACTTTTTCTCATTCAAATGAAGTCTGTAGTATGTCTGAATGCTGTCACTATTATACATTTTAAAAATAACTCTGCCATGAACTATTATCGAATATTATTATATTTCAAATACATAACAAAAGCTACTGAAGTCACAATACAAACATGTCGAAATGCCATGTTGCATTTATGGGGGAAGTAATGAATCCTGCGGGAGCGAGTCAAACTTCTTCTTCCAGACAGTTTTATTACAGTTTTTTTTTAAGAGCTGAACCTTAGCAACTCCTTCCCCATGTTCAGCTGAAAACTGAAGCTGGGGTAGGTTTTGACCTCCCAAAGATAAGCGTGAATTCCAGCGGATACCCGAGGTTCCCATTGCTCGTTGCGTTGTGCCGGGCGTCGTGGACAGAGAGCTTTGATCTGTTCAGGCTCTGGCCAGAGCGAAAATGCACTGCTGGTAAAAATGCACTTTATTGGTGGTGCTCCTCCTCAGACCTTCCCACTGCAGCTTGTGGAGGAAGCGCCTCTTCTGAGGCATCTCAGAGGAATTTGGACACACGGCGTGGAACGCAAGAAGCCATTCCAGCAATTTCTGCAGGCACAGTTAGCTCGGTTAGGGCTTTAACATCTAACATTCCTGCTTTCCTTTCCCCTCGGGGCTGCCTCCTCCTCCCCCTGGCCGGAGACCCGCACGGTCCTTCCCGGCGGTGCGAGGTGTGGGGCTGCTGTCCCCGGGGCTGGCGAGGCAGGGAGGGAGGGCAGCAGGTGAGCGAGGCAGCTCCAGGTGAGGCAGCTCCAGGTGAGGCTGCTCCTGCATCACCCGAGGTGATGTTGGGTGGGTGATGGCTTGGTCTTGCCCCCTTTGACCCGCGCCCACCTCCCGCCCCTGCGCAGCACACCTGGCCCTGCCCCAGGCTCCCCATCCTCTGCCCAAGGCTGCTGGAGACCCTGGGCATCCTCTGCTGTTTCCTCGAGTGTCTGCTGGAAGGGGAATACGTAAGAATGTTCCCTTCTGCTGCTCTATTTCGCTCCCAACGTCATGTTTTATATACTGTAAATTCTACTCCTCACCAAAAATACATCGTCCTGGAAGCAAACTGAGGCGAGCGCTGTCAGCGTGCCCGCCATGTCTTTGCAATTGTGTGAGGTGTGAAATTCGCTCAACTGCTCTCACTGCAAGATTTGAAGGGTGGGAGATAAAAAAGTGGTTTTACTTCTGCCAAGAGAGCAAGGAGAAGCAGAGATTATGTATCTCGTCTCCGGGACGAGGATGGAGGTAGTCGTGGTTCCAAAAGACATCCTCAGGAGGAAAAGGAAAAGAACTAGGACAAATATTTTCTTTTTTCTTTTCCCATCCTATATGTGATGCGTGTAAAGAGAGGGTAATGATTTCTTGCACCAAAAAGTAAAACAAATGGTTGATTGAGCTAAACTAGAGTTTGAAGGAAGGAAAAAACATGCAGAATGTCCCTGGTATAAACTTCTTAAAACAAACTTCTCTAACTCATCACAGAAACCAGAAACAGTGTTTTTTGTGGTGGACGAAACCACATTTTTAGGGTTTTTTAAAGCGGATTTAAGCTGATTTTGCTCTCTATTTGAAAATTATGATCTACTCATAAAGGCAGGCATTAAATGTCACAGTGAGAGCTTTAGTCATGACCGAGGCGTGGGATCCACAGCGAAACACCTGCCCTGGTGTCGGTGGTTTCTCTCCTCCCAGCCATTTCCCCAGCACCAGGAGGTGTCCTGCCTCACACATCAGAGCCGGGCAACCCGGGGCAGCTTGGCACCAAAAGGTGCCTCTCCTGACAAGCTCTTGGCGTGCCCTCCCATCCGTCACTTCATCGTCTTCCACAAACCCTTATCACGTGGCAGATTGGTGACGAAAAACCTGACACTCCAGTCATGCTTTTACCCAACAATTCTGGTTTCTGATGTGCCAAACGGGGGAGTTGAGGGTGAGTGAGGGGATGTTTAGGGCGTGGGGCTGCCGTAGCCAGCCTGCCTGAGTGGACACAGCACGTGTGGCTCTCCAGGTACACCCAGAGCAAACCAGCTCAGAGAACCTAGACACGGAATGTTTCTACACCTCTCTCTACTGCGGGCATCTCCAGGGGAGAAAGCAGCCAAAAAAAGGGGCTGGGGTTGAGAACCGAGAGTTTGGGCCAGGTACAAAGGGCAAGACTCATGCTTGGCTTTGCTGCCTTGCGTCCTTTTATTTGATAAAAGATCTCCTGGTTTTGTGGGGGAGCAAATGTACTTTTATATACTGTTATTAATTCTGTACAGACCAGTATTTGGAAGGTCTGAAAAACCGAGACAGAGCTAGAAATGTGCTTCTAAAAACGCTCCCACAAGTGTTTACTAAGAAAGAAAGTCGAGTTTGACTTGGCTGTGTTTGTGCTCCTTTTGTTTACTTTGTGTGAATATTTCAGCTAATAGGTTTACTGTTAGGGTTGTTTACAGAAACTGCACAATTTAAGCAAATAATTCAGAAATTTCATGTATATTTCAGACTGTCAGACGCAAATGTTCCCACTGGAACTCTAATTACAAGCCTTGCTGTTTTTTATGTATGTTTTATTATGCAATCGTGATGTCAGGATGGGTGTCTACGCACACGTGGGTTTATGTTTAGTTAGGAGCTACCAGCTCCTGGTTAAACAACAACTGCTCAGAGGGCACCACAAATCTCCCCCGTCACTCTCAGCAATTCCAGATATTAATCTTCCAGCAACCCACAAATGTACGGATCCCCAGATCTTTCCATTCTCTGGGTCGCTGCCCTTTGCATGAGCCACTCCCAAGGTCAGTATTCCAACTGCTGGGAAGTGTTGTAACATGGCTGGGCAGATCAAACGATGCAAGAAAATAGATACTGCACAGTTTTCAAAGAAAACACAGGAATTTGAACTCGGATCATGACAGAGGAAAAACCTGTAGCAATTTCATTGTTAGTCCTCTTAGTGCAATCCTTTATGTGCAAATTCTCTTGCAGCCTTGAAATCTTAGCTAGAATTTTGTCTTTCAGAACCACTCCCTTCACATTTCGGAAAAAAAAATAATAATCCTGCTCGTGTTTCTATGACATGAACACAATTAATGTTGGTGGTATATGGAATTAATGCTGCCTGTGAGCAAAGAGCCTCACAATTAAATCACAGATTTGCTGCTGTGCAGGTTGAAGACGTGAGCTTGGCTCAGCAGAGAGTGGGTTTTTTCCATGGTCCATAGATTGTCATTCCATGACTTGTGTCAGCAGTACTGCATTAGGCAACCTCACCACTTGCATCAGCTCACATTAATATTATTTTTAAGACAAAATGGTCCCTGCTGTGATGCTGCCACTCATCATCAGAAACAGTTGTGCTGCAGAATGTTCATATTAAAGTTAGTATATGATAACATTACCATTTGTTTTAATAATTTCCAATGGAAACAACTACTGTTTCAGTGAGTCATTTTATTTTCTTGCATTTCCTGGCAAGCCCTGCAGGACTGTTTAAGGAATAGAAAAACAAGTTGGCTGCAGCTCAGAGCAGAGGCTGCTTCCATGGTCTGTGCTAGGTGGAGAATTCCACTGAAACCAGTGGTTTGCACTGGGTGTACAGGATGGGCTGCCTTTCTCAGCTTCTGAACTGTGCCCTCTTACACTGAAACACTGATTAAACACATTTAATTAAAACTTCAAATTCAATCCAAAGCTCTCAGACAATATATGCATTTCCAGATCATTCCACATTATGTAATATTTGAAATATTGAAGCTGACTTTAGAAAGGGAAGTACTGGGAAATGTAATCATGTTGGTGTATCTTGGGAAATACATCGGATTTTGTTAACAGTTTGAAGACAATTGTAAACTGAAGTATACAAAAGTAGTTCTAATTACTACCCTATCAAGGATATGTCAACAACAACAACAAAATTTCAAACTTTTGTAAATATTTTTTGGCCCAGTTCAATGTATTTTTTATTGGCCACTGTGATTTAGGGCAGTAAACATTTTCACTGTTATCTCTTTCCAGAAGGAAGCAAAACAATCTGACTCAAAATTGATAGTTGTTGTTACTCCCTTCAGACCTTCACATAAGAATGTGAAACCTTTTTTCTTTCAGCTCTGCTTTGGCTCGTCTGGTCTGTATTTCCACCTAAAATGGACAAATTCTGCAGCCATTTAAACCCACCCAACCCTATCGACCTCAACCGTACTCTTACCCTGATTTACGGCCTCATTAGGATTTTAATGATGTAAATGGAAGCAAAGTTTGCTCCTAAATCTTCCCTTTTGAAGTGAACCGAGTGTTCACCTCTGTGTGCAGGATGTGAGAGTTCTGTGGCCCAGCCAGGGAGCCCAGAGCTCAGACTGGGCAGCCCAGGGAGGGTTTGTGGTGCTGGGCTCCCTCCTCGCCCCAGATAAGCAGCCGCGCGTTCCCGTGCATCTTGTAAAACCTTTAACAGCCCCACACATGCATGTACAAGTGCAGCACTGTTTTTACAAGATAGACAACAATTCCTACTCACATATCTTTCTGATGAGGGAATCGAGTCATCAGTCTAAATATATTTGGGGTTACTGGAGTTGCAAGGCTGCAGGAAGAGCAGGCCCTTCCCAGCTCTTGGTACCTGGCGAACAAAAACAGCTCCAGCCCGGAAAATCTCTAAATGGGTGGCAAATGAGAAAGGAGGGAGAGGCTTTATCTATCTATTTGTTTGTTTATTTATAAGTCTTGACTTAAAGCCTCGTCCAGAGCTCACAAAGGAAAAATTCTCATTAACGTCAGCAGCCCGAATCAGCTCCTGAAAGAGAAAACACTACATATCACCTTCAGTATCCTCTACAATTTTAAACCAGAAAACCTTTGTGACTTCTAACACCCTGTATATTGAGCACTGCTACAAAGGATTTAATATTTATATTACACAAATCTCACTCTGCTTAAATGTGTTTAAAGGTGCCGTAAGCAGCACGTTTTCTCACCCCGGATGCTGGTTGTGGCTTGGACGTGTTTGTAACTCCTCACAGACCCCCACGTCACCCAAAATCATTCACCTCCCACCGTCAAAACTGCACCAGAAAAAAGTACATCTGCCCCAACTTGCCCCCAGAGGTTCATTTTCATATAGCAGTTTCTTTAAAAAAAATTAGAAAAGTAAGTGACAGGGGAATCAGAACAACCCTGGGCAGTTGGTTTGGTACATTGAGCTTGGAGCTCACTCTGCCATCGTCATTCCAATGCCAATAAAATGTCGAATGTCATGGTTTTAATATAAAATTAACAGAGAATGATACATAACTGTATCTATATAAAAGAATGTCCTATAATAAGGCACTGTTGTTGGGGGGGGTGCCAGAGCAGGGACACAGATTCACAAGATCATAAGTCCAAGATCAGGCTGTGCTCCATATGGACAGGGTTGAATAATCCTGCACAAGAGGAAGGAGTTAATGGCTTCTTGCTTCTATTAAATTAGGGCTGCTTGGGTTTTGAGTTTATTTTAAAGCACATTGAAGCTTGATGACTTTTAGTCATAGGTGAAGTGCTGCAGAGTCAAGAAGGAGAAGGATTTTTAAAGATGTTACATAACTCCAGCGATATTTTTAAGCATATTAATTGGCAGGTGCTTCACACAAACATGGAGGTGACTTTCTGAAAATACAGATCTGCCCCTTGAGCACAGGAATTTTATCTGGTGGCTTCTGTCAACAACTGAATTCACCACCTGTAAAAATGAAGAAGAAGAAGGTGGCACTCATTTTTAGAAAGTAATCGAGAGGCAGTTTTGCTCCCCAAAACAAAATGAAGCCGTGAATAGACTGGATCAGGAAGGGAACACTACCGAAACCAGGCAGTTTTCTAACACAGAGTTTACAGGTACCCAGCCAGCCCGTGGGTGGTGGCCAGCCCCATCACTGACAGCTGGGAAACGCCGTGGAAAGACGTGAAAAAAATCCAGCTGATTAACAACACTGCTGAGAGTAGCTGGTTTTTATTAATTTTCGCTCTTTTTATGGGCAGAACCACCCTCAACACCCAGCAGAGAACAACACCCCCACCCTCGGGAGGAGCCGGGGGCTGCCCACCTCACCTTGAGGGTGACAGGCAGGGCTTTGCACTGTCCCTGTTTATGCCTTAAAACGCAGAAACATGCCTCGGCAGAGCTTTTTTTTTTTTTTTTTTTCCCCCTCCTTATTTTTTTCCTGGATATCCTGATTCTGCTGATGCAAAGCGCGAGTGAAATTACAGGTGCCCGTCTGCGGAGCAGGATGCTGATAAACAACTCGCCACTTCGCAGTGGCTGGTCACATCTGGAGCCTTTTGGGATGCAAAAAGTACTGGAGGATTATTGCAAAACTTACAGGCACTTACGTTGCCATAACTTTTGTTTCTAACCTAAATTTGTGGATTTTTTCCCCCCCACCACCACCCCCCGTTAGAGGATTTTTTCGGGTTATGTTATACTTCTGCAGCCACCCAGCTCAGTCAGCAGCGAGGCAAAGAGTCAGACCTACAGCTCTTGTCAGGAAACTTTTCCAGTTTGACCTTAGACTGAGACAGGCTGGTATAAAACCACGGAACGGTGGATTCTGTCATTAATTCCAGCATATTTTGAAACTCCACAACCCACAGTCCCCAGCTCTGACTCAGTTAGCACACAGTGTTCAACACCACTGTGCCATCTCGAGAGCACAGAAACCCACAAAAAAAACCCCCCCATGATAAATCAGAATTTTTCCACCTTTGCATTATCGTAACACTTCCATAAGACAGAAAATCAGCAGACCCAGAGAGATTGGTGGATGGATCCACCGTGCAGACTGTGAGCACTGTATGGATGGTGGCAGCCAGAGCTCCTCGCTCTGGCATTTTCTTCCTTGTATAGTTATTCCTGCATGGAATGGATGGGTATAGCACCTAGTTTGATGCAGCCTTCTACCATTTCCAAAGCAGTTACCCTCTCCTGAAAACCCCTGCCGCAATCCCAGGGGCTGTACTGAATTAACACCTGCCCATAGTATTATTATTGACCGTTCCCATTCTGCCAGCGTGCGCAGGGAAGCACAAAAGGGCTCGGGGAAGGTTTCGCTCCTCGCGTTCCTCGCACGCACTTGGAAACCCCTGCAAAATTTCCATCGGGTCACTGTAGCAATAATTAATGCATGTATGCAGCTAATGTTCCCCCGACTGCTTCTGATCCGCCGTGCCTGTTCCCTCTCCCTGCTCTCCCGTGGAGATCACACGGGCAGGATGGAACACACAGGCCGGTCAGAACTCCACGCCCTGGAAAATCTCTGAGCCCCTGCTCCTGAAGGAAATATTCCAACCAACTCAAAATAAAGGAAAAAAAAAAAAAAAAAAACACCAAAACACCACAATCCTAAATGCTAATCTGCACATTTTATTTTTTTTTCCCCCCCACTAACGTTTAGTACACGTTGTGTTAGAAATATCTGAGATGGCTTTGATGTATTTTCTGTGATTATCCACAATTTCCTGTTATGTAAGGTATCTCTCAGGAGACTTCAGACTCAAGAATAGGTTGCACTGGGAATTATCACTAAGATCTGGCCCAGTCTGGTTTTCTAGCTCACTGAGCATTGCTGTTGTGCACAGCACTGTATTTTTCCTATACTGTTTAGTCTGTTTATATAAAATATCCACTCTGAAACTGAGAATGCTCCGAATTTATCCTCTTGTGGCACACATGATCTTTCATGAGAATTCAGTAAAATACAGGGGGTTTTGGTTGGGGTTTTCCTGCTTGTTTGTTTTTTGGTTTTTTTCTTCAGAGAACATATTGCCAAGTTGGGTCTGGCTTTCTTCCCCCTCCTGTTTGAAGGTCAGTGATCATTTAGGACAGATTTCTATCACGCATTTCAGATGCTAAGGCAGTGTCTGTAGCAGGAGACAGGCCATAATGTATCAGTAACTCTCAAGCTGTTCTCCAGCCCGCTCCTGGTGAGGTGCTCCAGGGAAGCTGGTTCCATTCACCTTCCCACTGGATGATGGTGAACATTTATTGCTGTGTGATTTCAGTCTCCAGCCCTAGGATTGTTTTTCTGAGCACTGACAGTTGTGGGAAGAGAAACCTGATCCTTCTTCCCCTTGGCCACGTGCTGGTGTCACCTTTGGGAGCAGTCTTGGGAAGAAGTTGGACACGTGCCTTGGAGCCACCTCCTCTTTCCAAGCATAACGTCAAGCACAAGATCACCCTTCTCCCACTCCCAGGTGTTTATTGGGGCACCTCCTCCTCAGCTCCACGCCTGGCAGTGCCCTCGTCTTTGTGTTCTCCTCTTTCTGCCCTCTGACAGCAGCTGCATTCCAAGCCTGCTCTCCCAGCTTCATCCTACCCTACTCCTCTAGCACAAAACAGCCTTGAACAAAGAGTGCATCTCTCTGTTTGCAAGTATAAGTGCTTTTACAAAGAATTAACAGCATATTCAGGGTTTCGTTCCCATTATTTTCCATACCTTTTTCCCTTTCTTGACATTTTCTGTGCACAGAACATTGTGAGACAACTCCTTCACAGCTCCTTGGCTCAGTGCAGAAATACCTATGGCTTTCAGATTTTGCCAGTAAAATGTTTTAAGACATATTTAAGCTGTTAAACGTGTCAAATACATTAATTTTTTGTTAACCACACTGGCTAATAACACACAGATTTCCTTTGTGATTTTTGCCCTACCTGTCTGGAGACAGCAGGGATTCACTTAATCCCTGCTTTCAGTGTTTTCCTTGTCTCCATCCCTGCACTCCAAAGGGAGCAGAGAAACTTCCACATTCAGTTAAAACTGACTAAAAAACCTGTACTTCTGGCTGAGACACGCAGAACAAAACCAAGACGTGGACACCTCACAGCAGGCTCAGGGGAGCCGGGCGCCTGTGTTGTCACGCTGCTGGCCACTGCCACACACCCTGACCCGCCCTGCTCGTGTTGTCACATCAGATTTTACCTCATCAAGGAGTTTTTGTGGCTCCTATGGCAGTGATCCAGAGCTCTTCCAGCAGGGCCCTGGCTAAACACGGCCCCAGCACGGTCCCTGCGGAGCGCGGCACCGTCAGCAGCCAGGGAGCAAGGACCACCAGGATTTACAGCTCTCCAGGTCTCCTGCTGATTCATGGGCAAAGCCAGAATTAAACTGTACCATATCAGAGCTATTCACAGCCCTCCCACCCCTGTCACAGGCTGCAGTATTTCCAGCCTCCTCTGGTGGTGACAGGCGCCGAACTTCACCTGCGCTGCTCGCTGACCACCCCTGAGCAGGAACCACCACCAGTGTCTCAACCACAACTTCACTGTTTGTAGGATTCTGCCATGGAAAAGCCAGTGAGGAGTATGACATGCAGATTTACAGGTGTGTTTGGGAAAAGAATACAGAAATTAAAGGCTGCTGTTCAACCGGGACACATCATGGATTGGTGTGGTGGTGCAGGAGCTGCATCCCAGCAGATGAATTTCCCTCTTACTACTCACTCAGGCAACTCTGGGATGCTGGTATGCTACACTTGAGCCTCAAGTCTTTCCTCACAGTGCCTGTGGTACCTCTGTGGATTGGTAAAGGGTTTAATTAACATGGTTTAAGGAGGGGGTGCAAGGGTTAATGAGCTGCTGGCATTTCTCCTCCGCTTTGTGGTCTGCTGAGCACACAGAACAACCTCATGCCAAATCCAGCATGTTTGGAAGCCCTTATCAGAAAGACATCTAAACTTGGGCATGGAAGACTTATGGCAAAATGGGGATCCCTCTGAAAAGACATGATTGCAGGGAGTTCACTGATGTTGGGACCATTTGTGACAGGGAAACAAACACCTCTGTGGCTTCCCAGCTCCACCCCAGGAGGGGAGCCTGGGGCACCTTGCCAGCAGCTGGAAGGGGACACCTTACAACACAGTATTTTACCTGGCACTTCAGTACCCAACCCCTTTGTCTGGGAACCACCAAGAGTGGAGCCCATCCCGTTTACACAACACTTTGAAGAATTAAAATGCTGTGCAATTGCTGGTGATGCTGGATTGCTCGGGCAGGATCAGGGCTGTGTTGTGCTAAGCCCTTCCAGACGGGTAGATAAAAGTCTCTGATCCATAAAGTAGACAAGGCATTAGTAGAAATAGAAGAGATGAAGCTGAAAAAACAGAAGAAAGCTGGGACAGCAGCTCACGTTTTTGCAGGCTGAGGGGCTGGCAGTCATCTCACATGGCACAGAGAAGGGGCCAAGGAGAGGTGGCTCTGCTTGGCCTCACAGAGCACTAACTCTTATTACAACCACAATCAAAGCTGGAGGAAATTGCATCCATTTTACTGTTGAAACTTACAGAACGTACAAAGCTTCCCCAGCATCCATAAACAGTTAAATGTATCAGAAAACAGAGGACAAGAGCTTGCTGTTGTTCTTCAGCCTCAACTTGTATTGCTTCCAGTGGCCATTTCACCTCAATAAAGACAGAGGGATCCAGGCACAATGTTTTTAATTACAAGTGGCATTTCTAAGCCTTCTGTGGTCAGTGCCTAATCCAAAAAAGTGACATCACTTTGGGCTCTGGCGTTATGGGTGCTCCATGTAGAAGACAGGCTGCAAACTGGTTTCCATCCTGCTTTAATAATAGGTTCACGATCCAAAAAGGAACTTTAAACACTTTACTTCAATATTCGGATTTGAAGTTTTCTCTCTGTAAAGGGTTTTATAACCCAGCAATAAAAGAGTGCCTCTGAAAGTTGACTTGAAAGGTCTTAGGAAAGCTGGGGATTTTTAGTTTTGAAGCTTCCAGTACTTAACTGTTGAACAAGAGATAAACAGATTGGCAGCTTGCACGAGCAAATCCACCCTGACCAGGTGAGATGAGTCAAAGAGAGTCAACTTTGCACAGTCAGAGTGTGCAGGATGCTCCCGGGCAGGAACACTTCCAGCTGTGCTTCCTGCACGATGGAGCAGTGGGGAGGGGAGCTCCTGGGACGGGGTTTGGTGGGGCACAGCACCTGCAGGGCAAAGGCCCCAGAACCAGAGGGAAAGGAGAGACAGCACACAAGACATGCAAAGAAGAGGACCAAGATGAGCACTGAGGTCTGGTTTCTGTGTGGCAGATGGCCAGGAGAAATATTTCTCTACTGGGTGGATAAGGGCTCGTCTTCTGCCGAGGTGTAACCAAACCCCACTGAGGCTCCCGCGAGCTTTCAAGGAATTGGCAGAGACCAGGGGAATCCATGTGGAAAAAATCCCAGTTTTTATCCAAATGAGATGTAAATGTTCTGATGGATGAGCTATTCACCATTTCCTTTGAGAATATTGTTGGATGCTCACTGCTAGGAGTTTTCCCTTCATTTCAATGACTTATTTATATTATTGATTTCCACACAGTTTGCCTAGTTATGCCATTTTCTCTGCAGTCAGCTATTCTGTACGAGCCCCAAGGATCCATCTTTCGCTCAAGAAGCTCCTCCTGGAGTCAGCTGCAATACCCCTGAATTGACTGGTAAAAGCCATTTGTGTTTGTATTCTCATGGCCTCTGAATGCTGGGACCTTGCCAAACCCTCATGGTTGCCTTTTAACCAAGTTATTTTTACTGTATATATATATATAAAAACACAAATCCTATCACATTGGCATCTGGACATTTTGCTTTGCTCCTCCTCTAAAATTACCTCTGTTTGTCAATACTTTTCCAGGATGATGCCTTCAGAACAAGATGTCAAACCACAGCAGAATATTTTATGTAATGCTTCAGTGTCACTTTTTCTGGACATGGGGGAACAAAACAGTCTTAGCACAGTTTGGAATTTGAAAAAGGCTCTCTTCAGTGAGAGTCCTTAATGAATGCACTGCTCAGAGAAGGGAATTCTTAGGACTTGCTGGGAACTCGGGCACTAAACTCAAGATCCATAGAAGATTATTTCTATAGGAAGAAAACACCAACGAAGAGAGGATTGGGGCAGAAACCAAAATGGAACCTGAAAGAGGTTTAAAAAGAGAGAACACAAAGTGTATTGTGGAGTGAAGGTGGGAGTTACCTCAAAGATGAGGCAGGTGTGTGGCTGCAGGCAGGGGAGAACGTGCCCACAGCCTGCCTTACCTGCTCCTCCCAAAATAGGTCTGGTCAGCCTGGATAGCAGCTGCTCCTTCCCTGCCATGTCCTGGGGAGTGAAGGGAAGGTCTCTGCCTGCAGTCAAGTAATTCCTCAGTGCCTTGGAGAGCCATTGTGTCCCTACCCAGCCACGCAGGCAGCCCTTCTGTGGAGGAACGGGAGCGTAATTGCATAATCATTTCTATGGTGACAAGGAGGGAGAACATAACTTTGAGATGTTTAGAATAATAATGTGCCTAAGCAAGTGCATATTTTGAAACCCCCTGCTCGTGCAGGAAGAGGTCCTGGGCAACTTCTGGCAGTGAGGAGAGACAGTCTGCCATACAGCTCCTCCCAGCAGCCTGGAAATTAATTTCCAGAAACACAACTGACCACAGAGCAACTTTAGCAGCAGTCTTTGCTGAACCCTTTGTGGTAAACAACACTGCTAGCCGAGTACAGAGTGACCAGACTTCCAAATGGAGAGCCAGGTCTTCAGGCAAGTGTGGGAACACCGCAGTGCCTGTGGTGAGCTCCAGCCTCCTTCCTTACAGGGTGCACTGACCCCTGAATTCCCACTCCAAGTGCAGCTCCTGGAAAAGCAGAACGGGCTGTACTCACTCACATTCACCTGCTTGCCTGAACTCTTTCTGAAGAATAAGCCCTAAAATATTTCCAAAAAGTCAATTTAAAAAGGTCTTCCAGTCCCTATCTGTCAACAGATAATGATTGTCCACAAGCAGTAAACAAATGTTTTTGGTGACTTGGGCCGGAATGTGAGACTTCCTTGGGAAATGCAGTTGATTGGATTCGAATTCAAATTGCAAGACAAGAACCAAGACCACATATGTGTGTATATATATATATATACATATATGTATTTATATATAGACATGTATATATATCTCTGTGTGCTCCAGGAAAGATGCATCAGGTTATTTTTAAAAGGAATAGGAATAGATAGGAAAGAAATAGAAACAAATAGAAAAGAAAGGGGTGAACCTTGCCTTCCCTGGGTCCCTACATAGCCCTGCATGAACTGACTTTCCTCACAAATCTCGAAAAAAAAGAGAATATAATGACAGAACATTTTAATAGCTTCAGGAGATAGTGAATTGTGTGAAACATGTTGGCCATTGCTATGCCTTTTGCTTTGGCCTTAGCTTTGGTCATTTTAACTCCAGTCTTGACATGGCTGGCTTCCAATGAACACCAAAACAAGGAATGTAGCACATATCTTCGACTCCCGAGTGCTTCTTGTTGTGTAAGACGTTCCTCATGTTTCAGATAGCTTGGACAATGTCACCAAGCTTGTCAGATTCCCCTTCTGTTTCTCATAAACTCACACAATACTGCAGAGTTAGGCTTCCATCCTCATGCAGAAAAATATCCAGACCCATCCAAAAGATTTGTTTACATTGACATCAGAGAGGATGGAAAACAAATTATGACATTTGTGTTTATGTTAGGAGCCAGATACTGCTGGAACCATGGAAATCAGGGACAACATTCAGATTGGATGCTAGTATCTCTAAATCTATTTTTAATTTTCAAGCAGACCTAATCTGGGGACCTTGAAATGGTTTTTTAGTCCCCTCCTGTTCTGTCTGTCCACGTACTTCCCAGATGAGGAAGGCTGTTGAAGATCTATAGATATATATATGATGTAGGTTCACTGGCAGGGTTTAAAAGAAAGATTTTCTTCACTGTTTCCCTCATGTCCTTCAGTAAAATTTGAAGTCTGTTGTTTCCTTACTCCTTAGCAGCAATCCCTAGTCCTACACCGTTCCAAACCATCCTGGTTTCAAGGGGAAACTCACTCCTGAGCAGACAGACCTGCTGCAGCTGAATTTAGCATGTGCTGTTTCCCCAGACAGGACAAGCACCTATGGAGGTGAAAGGGGATTCATGAAATTCAGTGAAAGACAAGAAAAGTCCCACTGTAAAAAAAAAAAAAAAAAAAAAAGAAAAGAAAAAAGTATTTCTTAAAATTAATTTTAAAGATTCAGCATGTAGGAGAAAGAGAAATAAAATATAAAGAGAATCTCCTCAGCACTGTGTATTTCTTTGCCAGATTAATTTGTCATTTCCATCAACATGCAAGTTACCTTTAACACCGGCAGCTTTTTTAAAAAAGGACTGTGTTTGTCAGGATTGAATGTGCTCAACCCCCAGTATCAAACCCAGAACAATTCTCATGAGCAGCCACTGATTGATGATGGAGAAGTGGAGTGCTTGGGAAGCCACATCACTGCCTGCTCCTGATTCCCCTTGAGGCAGCAAGAAATCAGGGCCAAACTCTTTAAGGAATGGTTAAAAAGGAAGACCAGGGAGCAAGCTGGCACCTGGAACATGAGCTGGCAGATGGAAATGAACTGGCTCCCTGATTCCTTGGTATTCCAGGAAACGGAGGCATCTTCTCCCAGTAAAACATTTTTATCCCCACAATCTTAAATAACGTTTTTTCCATTCTAAGGTGGGACACTTTGAGCTTAGGAGAAATTTGAGCACACTGAACAGAGAATGCCTAAAATCCGAAGTATGACCCAGACTCTTGCCAAGAGCACATAAAATAATGCAGCTCTTCAGAACCACAAATACACATGTCAGGATGCTGGAAAAGACTGAATATTGGGGTGGACTAAAAAATGGCATTAGAAGGACCACCTGTGCAGGGAAATCAGGACAGTCTGTTTAAGAGAAGGTTCATGATCAGACAGAGATGCCAGTCTCAGGATTGCTACAAGGGTTTTGCACTGGGCAAAGAGAGCAATAACAAACTAAAGAACTTTTGGCATTTCAACTTTATTGAAAAAGGGTACAAAGGAACCACCTCTGGATATTGTAAAACTCACAAATAAATTCTTTACAGCTGCATGAGGAAAGATAACAATGAGAGCCTGATATTTCATTCCTCGCACAGTAAAAAATCCCATTATAGCCAATGCAGTTAGGGGTGCACCAGCTGTATTCTGGGAATTCTATATAACTCCTGCCTCCTTCTGAACTGAAACCCCCGAGGCCAAGCAGGGAGATTAAAAAGCCCTCCTCTTCCATATACATGCCCTTCCACATCCCTGTTTGCTGGGCAGTGTCTGGGATTGAGTGAGCTGTCATAATGGGACACGATGCCCTCCCAGGCCACAGAGGAGGCTTCCCAGACCAGCCTCCCTGCCCTGAACTCCTGTCTGTTAGCAACAGCCACATAAAAAATGCACATCTTCCTCCCTCACCAAAATCCATACCTTGGGATGCACTGGGCAGTCATAGCTTGTGCTGCTGGAAGAGTATTTTGGGTTTTGTGTTTTTTTAAGTGCAGGAGAAAATGAAGGGGAAAATAAAACGGGAACATGAAAGGAAATTGAAGGAATTAAAACATCTCTGCTTCTCAAGGCCACTTTTAAATCACCAGGGGGAAAAGGGTACCACAGGTCAGGCAAGCATCATGAAACTGAGCTATAAATTTTGACCGTAAAAGAAGGATATTTTAAACAACACAATTCGCCTTAGATTTCAGGCTCCTCCTTACTCAGATATCCTAAGAAAACACCATGCCAGGCAGCAAGAATATGGAGAAGTCAACAGGAGAGAACAGATGGGAGAAGCCTCTGTTTGTTTCACAGCCCTAAGGCATCCTTGTTCCCTCGCTCAGGACTCGGCTCTGTAACCGTCCCCGCTCCGGCCGCTCGGACCAGGGCTGGGCTCTCCTCACAGACCCACATCTCCTGGGACAGAGACACCACCTGGGCAGAAACCCAGTGGCTTCAGCCCCTAGAACAGCTCTGCCTGTGCAAACAGATCTCTCAGGGACTAAACAAGAGGTCAGAGGAGCTTGTTCTGTTCAGCTCCCTAAAAAACACCACCAGGCTTAGGCACGGGAAGGGCAGCTCAAAATCCAGCAGCAGAGGATTTTGTTCAAGTATACCATTGTCCAGAAATGGAGAAACAAGAAACATTTTGGAGCTGTCAGTTCAGTCCCATGACTTCTGTAGGTTCTCAACAGGGTCCCACAACCCTTTGGGTGCCAAGGAGCTCCTTCGTGCCAGAAATCCCAGAGAGGATCAGACCCAGCAGTCCCTGGAGATGCTGATTTGGGGTTGTCCTCTCTTGTCCATCACACTGAATTCCCAGCACTTGGCTTCAAGGAAAAAGATTTTGAATAAATCCTTTAATGAAAAACAAAAATGACAACGTGCTTAATCTTGGTATTTAACTTCACTTGCTGAATTTGCCTGGAAGTGAAGCTAGCATGGACCTGAAGTGGATATACACCACAATACAGACTGGTGGTGCTGGTTACTTCTATTCAGTCATTTGTGACAAGTAAATCTCAACAAAATTCAGTATTTTCGTTCTCTTAGAAGCCAGAAGTGATTACTTCCATTTTCTCATACCTCCCCCTGGCATGCTGATATCAGGGCACTTAATAAAATATTTCAGAAGGGAAGTCTGCATATTCGTGTGACATTAGTTTCTTAGTTAAACAAATAATTGCAGATACATCAATGATGTGCATTTTTTCTCTCCTGAATGTTCACAAGTTGGTGTCATTTGACACCATTAAATGAAAAATCGAGAAATTGGGCTCCTCCTGGTTTGTAGTTCATCCTGGAGTTCCACAAAGACAGTTTCAGGATAGGGACCTCAGAAAAGGAGACGATGAAGCAGAAGTGCAGAGAAGAGAGGAGATAGAAAGGAGAAGAGTTTGTTCTTTCCATTAATATTAAACTGTCCATTTCCCAGCTGCAGGCTCATGAAAAGGAGACTTCTTGGTTATTACCCAGTAATTCAAACCTTACAAACCCACCTCAGAACACACAAAGACAAGGTAAAAAAGGATTTTTTTATTGCAGTTTCATGAAATCTGATCCCCAGCAGAGCTCGGAGAATTCACTAAGCTTTTGAACACATATGCAGACTGGTATCAATTTCTTTTTTTATTTCTTCCTTACCAGATGAACAATATATATGAACAATATCACGTGCGTGTGTGTGTGTGTGTTGAGGGAAACAAAACATACATAAGCATAAATTAATGAATAATGCTGTGATTTCCTTTTTTACTTTTAACACTGCCCTGGCCCAGCTGTTAAATAATCAGTCAGACCCGGTACAACTTTGATTTGACATGTGCCAGTGCTTTTTATCATCACCACCCCCTCCTTGGGCCACAGGTCCAAAACAGAGTGAAATTCTCTCAGTTTTCACTATATTCTTAGCTGAACACAAAAACCTCAGATGGTTCATAAAAAGCAGAAGAAGCTCGAATCTTGTTGTTGAAAACCAGTGGAGGTACACTCGGTTATCAGAGCCCACTGGCACATTTTGTACTTGCTGAAAAGCAGAGCAAGCCCACAGACAATTGTTTTATTTTCTGTGATTCCTGAGATGCAGAGAAGTTAGTTCCTTGGAATATTAAGCCCACAAAACAGGCTGGAAAGATCTCCATCCTCTATGGGTTACACACTTCGACAAAGGTAGAAAAGCTGCACAGAGGCTTGGATGTGCTGATAGAGCGTGGCTGATATGGTACAGCACTGGGATGGCACTTAATTCACTAGTATGTGCTCAGTAAATATGTGGAGAGAGAGAGAGAGAACCATTTTATTCATCTTCTGAGTTAGGTATGAACTTCTAATGCAAAGACCTACCCAGAGAATAGAACATCACACGTGTTTGTCTTATAAAACTGTGCAAAGGTTTGCCAAAGCTGTCACTGTGTGATAGCTTTGGCCATTTATTTTCCCAGATCTTCACTTTGAGTGCCACTGCTTGCTTTGGAGTCTCTTTTTTATGAGCAGACTTTAATAAATGTAAAAATCTTGAGTGTTCTGAAGAGGTTATTTGCCCTAATCACGGTTAGCTCCAGGCTAAAGGGGAAGCCTTTCTGCTGTCATACTTGTGCAGCCTGAGTCCTGCCAGGCCCACAGCCCACTACAGGCAGCCTCGTCAGTGCAGCTTCACAGAATTGCATTTTGGCTAATCCTAAACCCAAAAGAAACAAATGTGTTAAATAAGCCTGTTGAAGTCGACAGCAGCCCGCATATGTCAAACCAACTCGGGAATTATCAGCAACTCCATACTGGGATCAACCTTTTCCTGCAACATACTGCTGAGGGTAGTGACCCTGAAAATAAAAGCAATTTTGATGCTGCTAATGTGATTTCTGGCTGGGTTGGTTTTGTTGGGGCTTTTTTTTTTGTTTGTTTGTTTTTTGTTTTTTTTTTTAGCACAGCACTAACTGCTAAAAGTGGCAGCTAAGGCGCTACAGCAGCAAAGTCCTTTGTCACAAATCCCTGCACCCACATCATGCAAAGATAGATCTGCCCGTGTGGAGCTTCATGTGGGATCTGGGTCCCATTTAGCCTCACATCCACGTGTCTCCCCAGTTTTCACGCTGCTCTTCTTCCGGTTACTGCCGCACACAGCACAAGGAGCCACGCTCCTGATGTGACACATCACTGAACCAGCAACGCTGACTTTCAGCTATCCTTCAAATGATTAATAACTATGGCTATGTACTTTTTTTTCCTCACTTTTTTTCCTTACTTTCTTTTCTTCCACAGACTGGGTTGTCTGGTAAAATATAATTTCCGTCAGATGGCTTAAAACAACCAGCTAACCAGTGAAATCAGGGAGATGTCACATGCCAAGGGTGTTTATGTATATGTAGACATAATTTTAACCCAATCACCAAATAAATTTCACCAATGAATGTGTCGATTCCCATTCTGGAAGTAAAAATGTGTGACTGGGGAGAAGAGGAAGACTGGTTCTGAACTTTTCTTCATGAGAGCCAGCACTGAAGGCACACACGTGAGCGTCTGTGTGAGAGAGAGGCTGTGACAGCCCCTCCAGTGGAAACTGCACCAGGGACAGCTGAAACCACATGAAACATCAGAATATGAAGTCATGGAAGAAACCAGTACCCACAAACGTGGGGTTTTTTCCATTGTAAGGTTCAGGCTGTGTGGCACTGGGTGCCCTGTACAGATAATTTCCCCTATTCTGAGCTGCACGTGTGTGCAGTGTGTGAGCAGGCACAGCACAGCCAGTGAGAGCAACAAACCCAAGGAAGGTTTGCTCTTAGCAAGTTCTGTTTCCAAGCTGATCATATTCGTGCTGTCTCTGGCCCCTTCATGGATGAACTGTGTAAGAAGAGGCTGCAAAATCATCCTGGCTCCTTCTGCAAGTCCTGGAGGGAATTGTGGCTCCTGCTGGAAGCAGAAAGTGCAAGGGGTTATTGGGTTATTGATAAGCCTTTCTTTGAGACCCAGAATCGTAGAGTATCTCAAGCTGGAAGGGACCCACAAGGATTATCCCTCCCTACCCCTGAGCTATAATTACGTTTTTTTCCTCCTGCATGGAGAAGAGGGGCAAATAAAGATTTTGTTTTGACCTACGCATTCCTGCTGCCTCCATTCTCCAGTAACGATTTAGGGCTCATCCAATCACCTGAGCAACCCCGGCTCATCTTTATGGCACAAGAATGAAAGTCTGCAGAATGAGTCTCATAGTTAGACACTCCACAGGAAGATTAAACATTCTACAGAAGGACAAGGGATTCCTCAGAACAGGCTTCAAAGCTGCCTCGGTCACGTATCTGTTGAAAAAGACAAAACAAAAGCGTCTCTCTCTTATGATATCTTGCCCAAAAAATCTTCCCAGCTACACAGCAATAAGTATAGATAACTAGAATTAAAATAAGGGAGTACCATTTACTGACTTAATTTCCTGAATGGCCCTTTGTTAAGGACTGTGTGAAAGCTGCCACTTCGATTAATCAAAGAATTTTGAAGATCAACAGAATGGGCAGAAACACAAATTAATTGCACATATTACTGTATCAGTAAAATTATGATCCTGTAATGTGACATTGTCTAAGTCAGTCCTGCACAGCCACACAAGCAATGTTTCACTGCAGATATCCTTAACATTAATCCATAATGTAACTAGCTGCAGCAAGAGAGAGGGGAGAAAAAAAAAAAAAAACACCCAGTTTGGAGCTATCCTATATCTCAGACAGGGTGATATAACATAACATATGTTTTAAAATGATAAAGACTTCCAAGAATAAGACGCAGTTTCCAGAATAATATTCATACACGCCCAAACAAAAGCAAAATCCTGTAATAATTGAAAAATTGCAGCTTTCTCTATCCAAGAAAAAGTTAAAGGGAAAAAAAAAAAAAAAAAACCAGCCCAAACCAGCCCTTTTCAGTGGCTTAGCTGGTCAACACTTATACACAAAGCCCAGTGCTCTTCCCTAAAACCGAAGAATTAATCAGCATTATGTAAGAGATTTTTATAACACTCTAAAAATACATTGTGAATTCCTTTCCAGTGTCGGACTGAGAAGCTTTAAAGTACTGCCACCCCTCATCCCCTTTTGTAACAAAGGCTGGATCTTCATTTCTGATATTGGAAACTTGAATTTTGTCTCAGCGCTTGTGCCTCAAATCTCATTAATTACAGCGTTGGCCTCATGAGATACAACTGCTCCTGCTGAGAGCAGTGTTTGTGCTCGGAGTGACGGGAGCAAGGGCAGGGGTACACGGGTATTGTACGTGCATCACCACTCCCGGGAAGAATTACTGACACACCGAACTTGGGAGGACTGTTTGGGTGGGTTTTTTGGTGCGAATTCACCTGCTTACGAAGCAAACTTTTGTCCCCACGCGATGGGGTTTTGTTTGTGTGGTGCTGACAGATAATAATACCCCACGACAGCATTCCTCCCAAGGCAGAGGTAATATTACCCTGGCGAATCCGCAGCGTCCTGCGAGCGCCTTACTGCTCTCTGTGCCCCGTTTTCCACACGCGGCACAAATAAGGGTTAGCACCATTTCTGCATTTTCCACTGAAGGATCTCTAAGCAAAATTACCAAGTCATCACCTGAATGTTAATGGTGGCTTGGGAAGCAGACCTGTGAGGAGAATGAGTTTCAGCGTTTGGCGTTTACCGGGGCCATCCTGCTCGTGTCCCCGCCCTCCCGAGGCTCATCCTGCTCTGCCCCAAATCACAATTTGATGGGCGAACCCACAAGGCATTGGCGGTCCTTCAGCCCAAACGAAACCACAGGGATGCAGACAAATCACACGAAAAACGGGAACAAAGCATTTTCTGCTGCGAAAGTCCCATCCTGGGATGCATATCCAAAGGGCATTACCGCGATCTCACCATCACATTTTTGGGAAACACCTCAACATTGTCCTTTTCAAGGAGAAAATTCTTCCCTCACAGGGCTGACACAACACGGACACCGCCGTTTTCTCGGAATATCCCCCCGCCCTTCAAACCACAAACAAATCAACCAAAACTATTGAGGCAAACAAAAGGGGAGGTTCGGAGGGTTCTCTTGCCCGGGAAGGATTTCGCCACCGTTATCAGTTTCGTGTGAAAGCCCTGCTGATACCACGGCTGATGGGCGGCAGAGGGAAGCCTTGGAGAGGAGTTACTCATCGTGTCTGATGGGTGATAAGGGCCCTTCCCCAAGGGCAGGCGAACACCCAGACGAAAGTTGTGCTCTGGGTGATGCGTATCGAAGTGCCAGCTGCCTCTGTAGCTCCACCGAGGATGTCCACGCTCACTCCTTTCTTTTCCTCAGCAACCTTCTGTTTTTACATCCTACCCACAGCCCGAGACCTTCTTTGTTCTCTGTCCTGATTCCTTCTCTGTCCGTCTGTCTGTCTCTGTGCCACGTCCTGCTGCCCGTGTTCGCTCCGGGCGCCTCCTCAGCTGCGGGGCACACCCCGAGTGAGCATCGCTGCCCCAACGCTGGCAGAACGCCTCCCTCCCTTTGGCTCGCTCCTCAGGAGCTCCCCAGGTTCTCTCCCTAGTCTGTACCCCCTTTAGCGCCCAAATTCACCTTGAATTGTGCTTTTACTTCGCTTTCTCCTTTTCGCATCCTTCCTTTCCTCATCCTTCATTTCCTCTGTCGACTTCTCCTTCCCTTCCACTCACTCCTTCCTCCCTCTTTTTCGCCTTTCCCACTTTCTCCTCATACCATAACCCGTTTCCTCTGGTTTCCTGGGTGTAGCTCGGGAGCAGGAGCCTCGGTCCCAACCAGGGTGAATGATGTCAGCCTAATTTACTTCTTTCCCTAGATCCACTCCAACCACACTCTCACGCTGTTAATAAAAATAAAAAAAAAAAACACATATAATGGGGTGAAAGCCCGAGACAACCAACTTTGGCACAAAATGTCTTTTGTCGCCGCGTGCTTTAAACTGATGAATTATTGTGGTGGGCTCCCCACACATCCCACACAGCCCACGCCGGGCAGGGAACTGCCACAAGCACCTCGGATTCTCCAGCCTCTCTCACTCCTTCCTGTTGTCTCTGCTACTCCCTCGCTAATTTGTTCCAGCCGCTCATTAATACTCTCCTAATCCCCCCTCCCCAGTTTCACCTCACCAACCATTCCCTTCGCTCTGGCAGCTCAGGATCCAGAGGATGTTTTTTTCCCCTTGCAGCTCCAACAATGATAAACAGATGCTGGTGGTCTACGTCTGGCACAACTTCCCTGCTCGAATTTTGGTCGGGTTTTTCGTGGCCCTGGTTGTTCCTGACATTTCCCTGCCAACACAACGGGGAGATAGATGTTGGGTGCATTTGCAACCTGGCCTGACCAAAAGAAAGGGCTTGGCATTAAACACTTAAAACATCAAAATACTAAAAGCCCCCCTCGCACGGGGCACACATGGGCGTGGGTTTACAAGGTTAGTCGAAGTTTAGACATAAGCAGGCATTAATAGCTGCAAAATTTGGGACTGTGGTTGAGGAGGAAGAGCAAAAAAAAATTCCAGAGCTTCGGGTACTTAAAAAAAGAGAAATCAAGTAACAAATGGCCCCAGTGGCTGCTCTCTCTCTCTCCCCTCTCTGCGGAGCACGCAATTATTGCCATGCAACTTTAAAAAAAATCAAAGCATTTCCTTGAATTTTCTTCAGACCGTGGGTGTTTCTCTCTCTCTCTTTTCTTTTTTTTTTTTTTTTTTTTTTTATTTTCTTAAGCTCCTCTAAGACACGCTGCCTTGCTTCAGGAAACGTTTCCTCCCCAGCTCCAGCCGCCGAAGGCCGGTGCCGGCTCTCGCCCTCCTCCGTCGCTGGGGGGTCCCTTCCCCGGGGGGGGACCCTCGGGGTGGGCTCTGTGCAGGGACCCTCGGGGCGGAGGGACCCTCGGGGGTGCGTGCTGGGGCGGGGGGTCCGGCGGTGCGCGGGGCGGAGGCCGCGGGCCGGGGCGGCCGCGAGTCCGGTCCGCAGTTTGCGTCTCTCCGGCGCGCTCCCCGCTCGGCGGCGCGGCGGCGGGGGGGGGGGCGGCGGGCGCCGGGAACAGCCGGTTGTTTAAAATCCTTCTCGAACCGTTTCTAATTCCCCCTCGCGCGGGGAGCGGCGCGCGGGAGGGGGGGGCGGGGGGAGGGGGCGGGGCCGGATGCGCGCCCCGTCCATCACCGCGCGGGGGGCGGGCCCGGCCAATGGCGCGCGCGTGTGGCGCCCGTCACCGTGGCGACGGGGCCGGTCCCGGGGAGGCGGTGATGGGTTGACAGGTGCGTGACAGTCGGGAGCTTCTCCGCAGGCATGTACGGCAAAGGCAAGAGCAACAGCAGCGTCCCGTCCGACAGCCAGGCCCGCGAGAAGTGAGTGCCCCCCCCGCGCCCCCTCACAAACTTTGCGGCGCTCGGGGGCCCGGCCCGCGCTCGGGGGCGCGGGGGCAGCGGCCGCGCTCGGGGGGTCCCCGTGAGGGACGCGGTGCCCGCGTTCGGTGAGGGGTGGGGGGGGGGGGCACGGCGGTGCTGCCCCGGCCCCGCTCGGGACGCTGCCCCGCGGTACCCGAGCCCCGGCCCCGCAAGGTGCCGGGACCCCTCCGCTAACAAAGAGCCTGGGCAGGGGGCCGCGTCCCGCCCGTCCCAACTCGCCGCCTCGCAACTTTTGCCCGGCCCCGCATTGTTCGCTCTCGGGGGGGGGCTCGGCGCCCGCCCCGCCGCACAAAGGGCTCCCCGCGCCCCCCGCCTGGGGCCGGCCGGGTTCCCGCTGCCTGCCCCAACTCCTGCTGGTTTTATTATTTTTGATTTCCCCTTGCGCACAAACCGCCCGGGCGAGCCGCGCTCCTGGGTTCTGCTGCCCGCGGAGCGGAGCGGGGAGAGCCCGACGGGGAGGGCTGGGGGTGCCCCTGACCCGGGCACCGCCGGGGAATTAGGGAGGAAAACCCAGTTTTTGGGAACGGACGGCGTCTCCCCAAGTTGTCCTGTAGCGGCAGCGACTTGGCGTGACCGAGGCCGGTTTGGCACGGCGGGGGTGGAGGGGGAGGAAAAGCCCGTGCGAGGAGGAGGAAGAGGAGGAGGGGGACGAAGTGTATCGGAGGTGGGAAGGTCGGAGTAAGGCTGCCGAGGGGGTCCGGAGGCGGGGACCTCCGTCCAGAGCCCAGGTTCACACCTCTCTGTTCCAAAAATCGCATCGCTCCGGAGCTGGTTCAGCACCGGGATCCGCGCTCCGGGCACGGCCGAGGAGTTTCCCTTCAGGCAGCTTGTCTTGAACCTTCACCTAAAAGTTTTTGTTTGTTTGTTGGGTGTTTTTCTTTTTCGTGTGTGGGGGGGATGGGGGGTGGGTTTTTTTGGATTTGGTGGTTTTATTTGGTTTTTTGCTTTTTTTTTTTTTTTAATGCTGGGTTAGTTCTTTTTCGTGCGTTTTTATTTTTGGTTTTGTTTGGTGGGTTTTTTAAGGGACTTCCTAATTCCAGAGGCTGGCATGCACGCTTCCTGCAGCAGTAGCAGGCCAGGCATCTCTGTTTCTAGAGGAGAGGGAGGTGGTAGGGGGAATTTAAGGCATTTGACGATTTCACACCTAACTTTGCCACGGGAAAGTGGAGGGAGACAGAGGCAGCCCTGACGGGAAGCGTTAATTGCTGAGATGGAGCGGGAGACGCAACTTGGGCTCTGAAATCTGATCAACTAGTGGCACTCCTTAGTTCCAGTGGAGGGATAATTTTAAAAATAATTGCTTAACCGGCTAGTGGAAGCACTGTTTATTTGTCTTAGGAAAATTAGGGAATTAAACCATTTCCTTGTGCTACATGGTTGCTGGTGTTTGTCAATACACTTGGTAAATCACTGAAGGGCACAGTGGGATCTCGCAGTGGGACTGAAAACAAATCCATAGGGCTGCTGTGTGTCGGATCAGATGAAGATCATGTTGTTTTAATTCTGCTTTGCAAGAGCTACCCGGCATAAGCCACACACACAAGTGCTCTGGTCATGG
The DNA here is from genome assembly GCF_965178545.1 of Coloeus monedula. Lineage (NCBI taxonomy): Eukaryota > Metazoa > Chordata > Aves > Passeriformes > Corvidae > Coloeus > Coloeus monedula. The sequence goes on along the minus strand of NC_138822.1, from coordinate 1,043,812 downwards.
GGCTGAAACTTTAAACAGTTCTCAGCCGTATTCTTTCATTGTAGGTGATTTTTCTTCGAGGTTCTTGGTGCTGTAAAGCACGTAATATTTCGTTTGGTCTGAAAATGCTTGATAATTTTCAGGGCAAGCTTGCCAAACGGACTTATTGCCAAGTAGCAACTGCCCTCCAAAGTAAAGTTATGAGGACCTGCTAGATGGTGCTGTTCGATTTAAATACACGTTGTCTCCCACTCAGAGCTAACAGCTGGGAATGTGGGCTCCTCACATGTAGATTATTTTATGCAAAACACCGAAATGGTTTGTTTTTACACGGTGGACCTGACAGGTCGGAAACTTCATGGTCGCACATACTTACAAATGAACTCAGCTGGGGGTTGGAAATATCCTCTTTCTCCCCCCTCCTCCTTCCTTCAGTGAAAAAAAAAAAAAAAAAAAAAGAGAAAAAAAGCTTTTAGGCTTGCTTTATGATGTGGAATACCATTATGTATAGTCTACATTCCAGATTTTTTGGTATTACATCTCTAAAAGTTTCTTCTTTCTGATCAGATCACATCCTTGCCATTTGCATATGCTTTCTTTCTGACTTTCAAAAAAACTATGATTGCTTTTTTTTTTTTTTCTCTTAGGACTTTGTTTTACAGCCACGCAATGCTTGTCCCAACGTAAAGCATGAGTTTTTGTTCCACTCAAAAAAAAGTGCCTGTCCAATTAAATATCTCTACAAAAATACAGCTCTGACTTCTGCATGAGATTGTGTTAATTCGGAAACCACAGAGAAAAACACATATGTTTGACTGATACAATAAGTACTTATTTAATCAAGGAGAGTGGGATTATAATTATGTTTCATTTCAAAGTTTTTAGAACAGAATATTCAGCTGAACGCTGGCATGTCTCTTCAAGATTTTAAGTGCCTAAAATTTGTAGCCAGTAGCCAATCTCCAAAACACACTTGTAATAATTGAGGAAATAAAATTTTTTAAAAAATTACGCTCTCTTACTTTTTAATGGCCTGATTATGTGGACCATGTCTCTTCCCCATGAGGATTTGTGTCAGTGAGAGGACCAGGGTGTGAAAAGCTTATTTATCAAGTGTGGAAAAGATGCGTGTTGTTCAGCTGCTGTTTGTGATATTTGTTGTGATATATTTTACAGAACAATCCAGTGCCAAGTGTGTTTTGTAGCACGGTGTCTTGCTGTGTGCTGCCTTCAGTATTTGTGTCCTTTGAGGTTATGTAATTACTATAAAAATGAACAAGTTTTGCCAGCCATTTATAATAGCCCTTGGCAAATCTTCAGTTCCAAGATGGCATTTGTTTTATGGTCCTCCTCTCTTTGTCCCTCCTGCTTGACCTCTGGGGTGAAGTGCCTGTGTTCTTTAGCTCCACAACACGTGTGAAGTGTGGGTAGCTGAATTTGGGGGCGACAATACCGAATTTTGTGCCAGAGAGGTGCAGCACAGCGCAGCTGGGTAAAACACCGAAAGTGAGGGCACAGGATACCTGTGAGCCCTGAGGAAGGTGGAGAGGAAAATCACGGGAGTCTTTGTGCCCCCTCTTCTCTCTGGAACAGCTGTGCCTTAATTTTGCGCTGTGTCCATCCCAGTTGCTCAAGGATGGAAAAGTTGTGTTAAACAGTAGCTCTTCATCACAACGCTGTGCCGGCTCCACCTGAGAGCCGACTACATTGTCAAAGGAAAAAAGACTAAAGAGTATCCACACATCCTCTACTGTTATCTCTTCACAGCAACTATGAGCAATCTTTCTTGATTTTTTTCCCCCCCTTATTCCTTAAAATGGGAGTATTTCAGATTAGGAGCTTGGACCTGCCAACGTTTCACTGAATGGTGAAACTCTGTAAATTTTTAATCTTTGAGAAAAGAGGACCAGACCACTCAAGTTCCAGGTGCAAATGCTACTATCTGTTTATAGATAAATAATATTTCTAGTTGAAAATATGTATGTAGAAAAGCAGTTTTAAAAAATATACAAGGAAAACTAAATTCTGGTGGGAATATATGTTTTGAAATCAGTTTGCCTCATATTCCAGTGGTCTTCTAAACTAGTCCTCTTCCCAAGAAGCCCTTAACCTTCTTGGGGCTTGGCAGACTGCAATTTCATTTGTTTTAAAAGGATGCCTTATCAAAATATTGTTTCTCATCAGGTCTGTTTTGGGCAGTTGGCTGTTTGTACGTACAGTTCCTTTGTATGAGTGGAGTTGTTTGGGTTTCTTTTTTCATGGTTTTTTTTTTTTGTTTTTTTCCCTTCAGATTTGAAAATACTGCATTGCACAAGTTTACACAGTTAAGTCACCTTTTTCCACTGCAATGTTTGTAAGCTACGTAAAAAGAGGATTCAGATAAAAGTTAACTGGCTTCAGTGACAAATTTGCTGCTCATCCCTGGGAAATGGCCACGTAGTTTTTTAAGTTCATGGTGGTAAAAGATACATTAATTTTTTTTTTTCCCTCTTTGAAGACAAATCTGGTAGTTTCATCCTGCCTGTTTTAGAAAGTTTGGGTTTGACATTTATGCACTGATTCCGTCTGTCAGGTCTGACTTGTAAAAGCTGCAGTTGTGCTCCTCAGGGAGTCTATGGATATCAGGCATTTTAGGAGAATATACCTTTTAGCAAAGTGTGCAGAAGGGAAGGCTCCGGAATTAGTAGCTATTTATCACTAGTTATTGTTGGCCATGTGCTTCAGGTGCTCCCTTACTCTGCACAGGTGTCTTGGGAGCACATGAAAATGTTTCAGGGAATGTATGTGCTGCCGTTCAGATTAAACAGGTACACAGTAGAAATTCATTCTGCTTAAATTACAGGCATATGATACTGTCACACATATTAAAGCAGCCAAGATTTTACTAACTCTGCCAAACTTCCACTGTTTGGGTGGAAAAGTTATAATGCAATATTTAAGCCTTGTGCCAATTTATTTAACTTGTTTGTGTGTAAAACTTCAGTTGAAATGAGGCCCGTTTTGAAAATCAGGCGCAAAAAAAAAAAAAAAGCGTTTTCCAATGTTTTAAAAGTTTTCGCAACTTTTGCTGTGGAAGACCGATGATACTCCTCTCCTTCGAAACGCTTGAAATCTGGTTGAAAAAGAAAAGGATGCGGGATTTGATTCCAGGGATATGTCTTTCTCCCATTTGCATGACAAAGCATCTGAATTTAGCCAGGATACAAGCCTTTTCAAAAAGATGCATTTGCATATGCTTAGGGCTTACTGACTGTAATCGCTGAATATTTCATCTTCGCTGGGAGGCAGCAGATCCTGGGATCAGAGGGGAGTAAAACTGGGGCTGGGTGGGAAGGAAAGTGTAGATGTGAGCAGCTGGAGCCTGCAGCTGTGAGTTGCCAGGACACAGAGATAGCAGGGAGCATGGAGGACACGGAGTGGAAATGGCCAGTCTGGAGAGGGGAGATAGAGAACTGCTCCCTAGAGAACCGGCCCTGGGATCTGGGATCGGGGATCTGGCTGCAGCATCTGGACCAGGGACACAGACCTGGCAGGAGGGAGCAGAGCCAGCACAGCTAGGAGGCAGGTCAGGAAGCGGGAGGCTTTTGTTGAGTTAGGAGGAACATTCTGTCCCTCCAAGTGCTGGGAAATGACCATCCCCTTGCTGCCAGGAAGGACTCAAGAGAGCCGAGGTGTAAAATTTGTTGTCTTGCAAGGTAAAACCCTACTCACACGTATGAGATGCCAGCTGACCGACCGAGGGGTGTGTGGCAGTCCTGGAGCTGCATCTCAGGGAAGTCAGAACCCTGGGAGGGAAGGGTAGGATTTGCCCATCAGAAGCAGCTGGAACAGTGTGTCTCTGCAGTGTCTGAGTGCTGTACTTGCATTCCCAAAAATGTTCTCTTAACTTGGAAAATGCGGATATATACTGAGCGTATTTCTCACTTTGCCCTCATTTGCATGTTCACTGAATTTTTTTCCCTCTGGAAAAAAAAGCTCTGGGCTTTTTATTGTGCAGAGAAGAGCATTGTTTTGGTAATGAGCAGCTATTTGATAATTTGCTCTTTTGCTGTCTTGCGGTATGTGCCTTATGGCTGCCTTGCTGTTTCATAATACGACTGTTCCTACAGGAAGATTGTGTTGTTTCTTTGGTGCCCAGCTCCACTGTGTCTCAGCTTCACCTCTAAAAATAGGCATCAAGCCACTCCTGACCGACAGCCAGTTTGGAAGTGGCACTAAGGTGCAGAAAAGCAAAAAGAAAAATGTTTATTGGTTATTGGGTTCCCAATTTGAGGTATGTAGCCCTGAATTTTTTTTTTTTTAATTGGTGTATCACATAAACCAGGAATGCATATGGACAGCTTCCACTGTCTCTCTTGCCACAGGATGAGATGCCAAAGGAACTGTAGAAATGTAGTATTTTTTTGAAACCATCTCTCTTTTGGTTCTCCTTTAAATTGGGGAACACACTCAGAAGTTATCCAGGCTGGAGAGCTGCACTTACCTGCAGCAGGACCTCTCCAGGCTGCTGTGCTTCGGGAGGGAGACTCACAATTGCGTGATTGTGTGGTTTGGGGTGACTGTGATTGAGTACAGCCGCTTCCTGGGAGGGTCACTGCCCTGCACAGCCTCGTGGGGTACTCTGCAGGCAATGAGCAATGGCTCAAAGCACCTCGTTTTTAAGGGTTTTCTGCTAAAGCTCCTTTGGGCACAACCAGATGACATTTTTTCTCCACAAATGTTCAGGAGCTATGTCTACAGAGCCTTCCAGCTCCAGTGTTGCTTGGGGTTAGGACCACTTGTTTCCTCCTTTTTTTGGTGCACAAACATTCCAGGAAGGAGTGCTGGTCCAGGCTGAGTCACAGCTGAGGGTTTTTTTCTGCTCAGTTGAGCCACTGACCCATAAGTCCAGGCTGTTCAGGCAATGGGCAAGGTGGTGTTTCAGGTCCTGATTGAAAATCATCCTCAGATAGTAATAAACGTGTAAAGTCAGAAATCTTAATGACCTCTGTCCATCCTTCTCTAGTCTTTGCGGTATTTCTCACTTCCAGGAAGGGAACAGGTGAGAACATAAAATGTCCCTTTCTAAGAAAATGAAATATGGCAGTAGTCAAGACCATAGAGTCCTAGCTTTTCACTTTCCATCGAATATAAAAATAAACGGAACATTTTTGTGGTGGATCATTTTTTTTCCCTTTCACACCTTCTGTGGTTCTTGCCTCTGGACTGTTTTTGGGTTTTCTCCATATTATTAGTAGCGTGTCCAGAGCAGAATGAAATAATTACCTCTCATTTGAAATAATATAGTTATAAAACAATCCTGCTAATACTCCCTGGAACACTTGCATGTTTATTGTTGTTGGGAGGGCTTGTTTGTTTGTTTGAGGGTTTTTGTTTTATTTTGTTTTTCAAGTAATCCATTTTTTCAGTCACACATGCCCTCCAGGTTCTTTTTGCAACACAGCTGCCTTGCCAATTATTCCCCATTTCATATTTGTGTAGTTGATTTCTTAGTCCTAAGCATGGTACTCCACATTTGCCTGTATTGAATTTTCTGTTATTAACTTTCCCTTTTCTTTTCCTGTCCCCAGAAGGGCTTGTAATCTTTCCTGATTTGTCATGTACACTTCTGTATTTTCCTACATACCACTCATTAATGGATGTCTTTCACTGGAGTTGGCTTAGGGTAGCAAGAGCTTTCTTGAAACGTTCTCTCTTCTGTAGAAACACGCTGTTAGTGACTCTTACATCATTTATTTCATGTGAGTGTACCCTGATTTTTCATTTCATGAAGATGCTCGCTGATGCAGGTGTCATGTGATAGGCTAAGAGCCGAAACTTAATATTTTAACTTTTCCACATGTTCCTCCTTGCCCACTGCCCACTCTCCCAGGGAACCCAAACTGAGCTGACATTTCTTTTCCTTGACAGATAATGTTGGCCTCTTGCCTTTCTGTTCTGAAGGTGTTTCTATCCCCGAAGCCCTTCCTTTCCTCTCCCTTTGCCCCTCCATTCCCTGTGCCCAGAGCGACCTGAGCCTGTTGTGGAGAAGCCTTTGGCTCCTCCAAGCCCCAGCTGCACACAGCTTTGACATACACATCTTCTCTCTAGGAAAGCCAGCCTTGCTGGTGATAAAAGAGCAAAAATTTAAATTAATATCATTTACCTTGCCCATTTTTTTTCTCTAGGCTTTCCAAAGTTCTCTCAATCTTTCTTTGGGCAAGAGTACAGGGGTCTTTTAGGGTTTATTTTTAAGCTGAAGCCACCTGTGAAAGAACACTGTGACACCACACTTTTTTTGCCTCACCTTGTTTCCTGTGCAAATATCAATTGAAAACTACAATTTGAGAAAATCCAGGTTTCAGAAATCACATTTCTGATGGCAGATATAGTTTGTCAGCTGTGGTTGTGGGTAGTGGGCTTAACTCTTCTATGCATTGAATTCATGGGCTGCTTCATCCCATCCTTGCTAGGCTTTAAATCTGCCTTTGGGCTTGTGTCTTGGTGGTTTTTTGAGTTTGTATGGGTCTGGTTGAAGTACAGTCCTTGATGTTAACCCCAAACTCTTGATGGGATTGATCAGGCCTAAATTGCCAATGAATTCCTAACTTGCTACTCAGGCTTGACTGTTTCTTTTCTTCCTTTTTCCTATTCCTTAATAAAATATAGTCTTTGAAAGAAATTTCCATCATGAAGAAGAAATTTAGGAAGTTACTGATTACACCATGTCCTATGCTTTACATTAATTTCCATTTTGTTTCCAATGCCTCTGATTCTTGGGAGAGATTTCACCTTAAAACCAAACCCAACCCCTCTAATTTTCATAGAAAGAATCCAGTGTTTTGAAAATACAGAAGCAATAAGTAATCAGTACTAATGAGTTCCCAGTATATGTAAATTCCAGTGCATGTAATTTCGTTTTTATATTGCTATTGATAATGTCTTGTTACTAGCAGGTGCATTTTTATATTGATATAATGAATTTGGAAAGTTAATAAGAATGCTCCACTGCTGGAATGAAGCATTTTTACAGGTAATCAGAAGAAGGTAAAAGGCTCTCTATGTTTTCTGTGGTAAACACCTTAATGCTTATAAAAAAATGTTGGGTTTTAGTCTTGAAAACCTGTTTTATAGGTTAGAAAAAAATTCCAGCAACATCAGTGGCAACCTGAAGTAGCCTGTGTTCCTTTCCTTGGGAGGGGCTGTGCTTTCTGAGGAAGATTACTAGAGTACAGAAATTGAACTGTAATTCCTTACTAAAATGTTCTGGATGGTGTTGGGACAGAGTGGACCATGTGGCTGACAGGGGGTGTGATTGTGTCATAAATACGGGGGGGATTTGTGAGGCTGACACCTGACGCTCCTCAGAAGCTGTGCTTTATCAGATCCCTGTAACAGCAACAGCAGGATTTGAGAAACCAAAGCCCCACTTGATTTCTCCATGATCGATCTGTATTTATGTTCTTCTCCCAGCTAACTCTCAAAGGGTGGGTGCCAGCTTTGGATGGCTCCTGTTCGGGTCAGCCTTTGAGTGGAGGTGCTGATGGGGAGGTGCTGGTGCTTTTTGCATGGTTGGAGTGTGGGTGAGTTACTGAAATTCCATCAGGTCTATCAGGAATAATGAAGCTCCCTTGCCAAATCTGGAACTGCCCTGGAAATGAAGGTTATGACTCCTATTGTGTGTCACTTGAACTGTTTGGCCCTTTTAATTGCTTATTGTTTAATATTCCTTGAAATGTGAATTTGGGGAGGGTACGTGCACGTGAAGGTGATGTTAAAAAAAATGTAAAGGCACATATCCCAGCCTGAGGCATTTGGTTTTCCTGTGTGTTTGTATGCACATTGTAAAAGAATACAAATGAAAGTTCTTTTTCTGGGTTGGAGTAGAAGTACATGATCAACAAATAAACACACAGAGCTTGCACACAGGACAGTTGGTTAACAAAAATACAAAGCTGGAAAAGATGAAGGAGAGCTTCTGATCAGGAGATGAAGAGCAGCGTTGGAAGTTTGGAAATGTGCCTCTGGTGATGGTAATGGGCTTGACAAACTGAGCTGAAAGGTAAAACATGCTGGTGTTCCTGACTTCTGATGCAGCTCCTCAAATCCAGTGTCACTTCTAATTGTGTTAAATGTACATCTAATTCTTTATGAAAGAAAGATGTTTACTTTTACGAGACCATTATGTGTAGACAACCATTATGTTGCATCCACAAACTTAGTTATATATACTTCAAAATATTTTTAGAAATAATATGAGGTACTATGATGCAGCAAAACCCAAATAAGCAAACAACTCCCAACCCCAAATAAAACTATCTTATGCTTCAAAGATGCAAGATTTAAGTAATTTGTCCAACTGTAGCTGGGGAACATAGAACAAGTGAATGAAAAAAATATTTTGAATGGTTATTTAAAATAGATGATTAGAAACAAAAGCAGACTGGAGTCCTGGATGCAGATGTATTCCTATTAAATGCAGTAATTAAAAATAGTTGTTTATAAAATGTTACCTATATTCCCCCAACAGACCTGTAAATCTGTAGTAAATAATTCCAAACTAGAAAACAAAAAGAAAGATAGAAGTTGCCCAGTGCCAATCTCCAGTTCTGGGTGGGATTACTCATTTAGGGGGAGAAAAAAAAAAAATAGAAGGTTTTCTTGTCATAAAACCTTAAGTATTTTTCCTGTAAAACAATGTCAGTGGATTGAGCAGTTTTTCACTCATATCACTGTCTGGTAAAGCTCTTACAAAATACTTCAGAAAGTCAAAAACGGACTCTGTGGTTTCAGTACTTAGACTGTGAGCCAGATAAATGCATTTGAAAATGCAGGGTCATGGCTGCAGCAGCTTGTGGGAGTACCTGTTCCATATTTTAGAGAGCAGATCGTGCAGAAGGGGCTCCCTGATTGAGCAGCACAGGGATGATCAGCAGCAGCCACAGGGAAACATACAGAGCTTGTGGAAGTGTTTTGGTATTATTTTCTGTTTAATTTCTCTTTGCACAGTGTACACATTCAGTGGGCAAAGCATAATTAGAGGGGCTCTCTGGTGTAGTGTGTTTTTACAGAGAGCTTTGCCTTCTGCAAATGGTTGTGGGCTGGAGTGAGCACCGGCACTTAATGCTCAGCACAAACATTGGAAATCCTCAGTAATTCAGGGCACAAGTGAAAAACTAATTGAGGAAACTGTAGGGAAACCTAACCCATGGCAGTGTCAGATGTGCCTCGGGCTTCCTGACACCTTATTCTGAGGCATTCCGAGGGTGTTGTGAAAGGAACCAAGAAATGAGATTAAAGGGACCAACAGTGCAACTTGGCAAAGTAGTTGCTGTGTATTCTGCAGCCTCAAAATGGAAGTGTTTTCATGTTCTTCCTGCCTTTGTGATTCAGCTGTGGATTTCAGCTAAACTTCAGTCCAGTTCTGTGACAGGCAGTTTTTAGCAAGCCCACAACTTTCTTGGTGTTTCTCGTTTCCCAGTCCAGGAACATATCTGAAGGATTAACGTAGCTGAAGAGAGGTGACCATCACATTCTCCCAGCACTCATTTTTCTCCCTGTATTGCCTTTGTGTGTGTTTATAGGTGTATGTATGAATGTGTATAATCATTATATATCAAGGGTTGATATCTTTGTCTTTAGACCAGGCAAACAGGCATCACTTGCATGCGTTGAATCGCAGAAGCAGATTGGTGGAAAAAAAAGACAAAATAAGCAACAGTTTTGATTCAAATATGGAATAAAATTAGAAGGGGCATTTTCAGAGTTAACAGAGTAATGGCACTCTTGGTCCACTTTTGAGCTGGTCCAGTGTCAGCCTTACACCCGTGTCATGTTGCTTGGTATGGAAACACAGAATTTACTGTGTCCTACCTGTTGGTTGTGTAGTGACTGTAGTTACCTCACCAAGGCTGATTTTATGTTTAACACCTGTATTTACTGGTCTTTAGGATCAATATTCAACACCTGTATTTACTGGTCTTTAGGATCAATATTCAACACCTGTATTTACTTCTCTTTAGGACCAACAAAAGGAGTACCCAACAACCCAGCTTCTTAAAGCAAAGTTTTTGTTTAGAGCAGTGTGAATGAAGGCCTCTGAAAACAGCAAGAGCAGGCCATATGTGTAACTGTTTTCTGCCTGGGAATGCACTACTCCCCTAATGCTAATCTGGTAGAACAAGCTTTTAATTCCCCCAACAAGCTTCCATCCATGTTTCTCCCTGGACAGCACCCCCAGCAACTGACAAGTTTATCCAAAAAGAAATTAGTTTTTTCTTACCTTTTGACAGCCCGAATGACCTGAAGAAGCTTTTGTGCTCCAAAGGTTTATTCTTTCTCATTTGCCCACTTGGTTTGTGTGGGTTTTTTCCCTCCAGGTCTATTGATTCTGGCTAGGGAATGACAGAGCCTCGCAGTGTGGTTCCAGGGCTTGGGGGAATGCTGAAAGCAGTATAAAAACCAGGATGAAGGGTTCTGTTCTGTTTTCTCACCTGGTGGTGGTGCGGGGGGACCTCAGATGGAGGGAGAGCTGGTGCTCTTAAGGTAGCTTCAGATATTTTAGCTAAATGTGAACATTTGAAGAGGATAGGACAGGTGTACCACTGTTTGAAACAATACAGAAGCCATCTCAAGGATCAAAGTGTGTTTGAACCCTCTTTGTCCCACAGTCTTATGGCTGTAATGGTAACAGATAAAAATTCTGTGTGTTCTAAGCTAATACGTGATGTGCCTGGATACTCAGATGTGCTGCTGGGACAAACCTTCCTGTCTCTTCCCTCAACTCACTCTTCAGCACAGGAAGCTTCCCAGCACCCCTGTGTGTCTTCATCCAGCATGTAAAAGTGAAAAATTATTGCTACAGACTGTTAGAAAAAGATCTTTCGGGGGTGTGATACAATCCATGAGTTACGCTGCAACATTCCTCAGAGAAGATGTTGAGGTGTCCTTACATCGGAGTCAAGGTTTTTTTCCTTTACGTTCAAAGATTGAAATTCAGTAAACAACCATTTCCCAGCCCACTCCTACTGTTCTGTATTTGTATCCAAGGGTCCAAGAATATGTCTGCCTGAAGTGGCTGGGATCTGAGTATTTCCTAGTGGCAGAGTTTTTTTTTTTTTTTTTTACTTAATGTGACGCAGTTTGTAAAACTAGGTAAATTTCATCAGTCTCCTGGGCATTCAAGTGATGTTCAGATACAGACTTGCACCAGTACTCTCTTTCTTTCCTGAGTTTTTATTTCTACAAGAAATGGGGATGTTGGTGTGCAGAAGCATCCTACCCTGCTGTGGGATACTGCAGGGAAGAAGGCGCTGGAGATGACTCTGAAAGGTCCAAACCCTTTTGAGTGTCTCTGGTGTGTGACCCAAAGTGATGTACAAGCGTCAATTATGTGATTATGAAATGGTTAGACTTATGATATGCTGTAGCCATATCATTCCTCTTTATGCAGTTCCTCCAGCTCCATCCACAATGAAGGAATGGGATGCTGTTGTAAATGATTTGCTGGTTTAGTAGTCCTAAGACACCATGTTTGCTGTGTTTCCTCTGTAGCTGAGACAAGCCCATACTGCTCGCCTCCTTTTTTCTTCTGAGTGTGGAAGGCTGTTAAATGTTGGCGGTTTGGGCTTGATTTTTGATACCCTGCCTGCCCAAAAATGGAAGTGATGTGCATGTGTCTGCTTGCAAACCAAAGCCAAGCTGGCTCTGCTAGTTCTGGGTTTTCTCACTGGACTGGGTCAAGGTAAGTTTGAGAAATACGTAAGAAATAAAGAATGCAGCCCATGACTGGAAATACTGGTGGCTAAGAGGTGAATTTGAAACATCTTCAGCCTCGCAGTTCCTGCTGTAGGTGTTAGGAGCCTTCTGGAGGAGCGTCCCACTAACTTCAGGAGAAGGCTCTAGAAGCAGCCATTTACTCGGAGTGGTCATTTACTGTGTCTGAAGCCCTTCAAGAGGCACAGGGGCTCCCTCAGGGCAGGGGTGTGTGTGTGACAGCTGCTGTGGTGACCCTTTTGGGAGCTGAGCTGGAGCTGGGAGTTGCTGCTCTCCCAGCAGGACTCCTCCATTGGGTTTGAGTCCCTGTCCCCACTTCCATCCTTCCATGCACTGTGTGCTGCATGTTGAAAGGGGTGAGTCACCTCTTTTATTATGTTTTGAATACTTTCCTCCCAAATGTAGTTTATTTTCTGCAGGGAAAGGAAAGAATTTATGCTGTCCTGGTTCCTTATTTTTATCAGAGCTCTTGCTAACAACTTCCAGCTGAGGGAGTTCTTGATATTTTTAGCCTGAGATATTTAGCTATTTGAGCCTCTCTACATGTTTTCCCCCTGATATATATTAACTGGAGAGGGGGGGGATGGTTCTTGTAAGTTAATATATTCATGAGCATGCCTGCCAAATTGCCCACACTGACTCCCAGGAAACTGAACACTTCAGAACTGGGGGGAAGTTTGAGTCTTGGTCTGAAGTATTTGCATCAGCTTCATTACTCCATTCTCTGATTGATGCTGCCATAGCTGTGTTCTCAGTGAAGCTTCTTTTTTATTTTAAAAGGTGGTGTTTGAATAAAAAAATAGATGTAATTGATTTCTGCTTAAAAACACAGAGAAGTAAATAAACTAAAAAGCAGAGAATCATTAAATGGGATATTGCATTATGAAATACTGTTTATTTGGAAATACCTTCCTTCTCTTTTCTGTTTTCCAAGCAGCAGAATCCTCACTCTTATTACCAACTGTTTTATTTGGTGTCTGGCCTGTTATCTGATGGAATTCTTCAATATTCCAGATATTGTACTTGATGGCACATCTTACAGCATTTTCAAGTTTCTGAATAACCCTACCTTTCCCTGAAACCTACATGAACACTGCTTTGAAAGAAAGTATAAAAAAATCACTTACATTGACCTTTTGCCTTTAAGAACCACCTCAGCCTGTTTAACCATAATTTCAGAGATCCTACTGTCATCAGTTCTTTTCCCAACAAAGTTCAGACTCAAGATGAAAAGCTGCCGATTTGCCTCAGTGTACCGTAGTGATTCCAGCAACTGCTCCAGCATTGTTCCTGTGGGGCTGGGGAGGTGGGGGTGAGAGGGACAGGTGGTGGGAATCATGCTCAGTTTAAAAGGAAAATTAAATGGGTGTTTGCTGTTAAATACAAATGGACCCTAGTGCCTTTTCTCTGCATCCCCTCCAAGGTGTTTGTTTATATGGGACAATACATCCCATGGCCCCTGCTCTGCAGAGTGAGGAGATGACTCTGCCTTCTCTGCAGAGGCTTTGTCTGAGTGTTCTGGTTCCAGTCTGCTCTGTAGCAGGAGTGGGAGCTGCTCGAAGGCTGCAGCAGCCACCAGGATGTAACCCATTAACTGGGACCAGCTGGGCACACGTCTGCACTGGCAAGGCTGCAGCAGCTCCTCACCACCCAGCGATTCCTTTACTGGAAGGGACCCTGAACCTTCCAGTAGCCATTGGCAAAGCTGAATGAAGCCTTAAAGTTGCCACCCAAAATAGTACTGTGGGTGTTGGAGTTATTTTTGGGGCTGTGTGCCCAAGGGTTTTTAAAATGTTTTTATATATTTAAAAAAAATTTAAATAGTGTTTGTTTAGTCCTTCCTGCCCTGCTCCTCCCTGAGAGTGGGCAGTCATGAGTCCCTCCTCAGACACAGCTTTCTGCTAGAGGATGCAGTTCAATATAGGTGCACCAGTTTTGTTTGTTTTTAAAGGCCAGGATCATGTTGTACCCACAGCTCTCACCTCACTCTTTTTTGCACAGAGGGTTTCTGTGCACCCCTGAGTGCATCTGTTCATGACAAAAGGTGGTTTTGGGCGAGCTGCTGTTGTTTGGAGCTGTCAGTCTCCGGCTCCATGATGAGTGATGCTGCTGGGAAGCTGTGGGGCACCCTACCACCTCCAGAATGCTGTTTGGGCCATGTGAGGGCTTCTCAGTGGGACTGAAGGATTAACCAAATACTAATCTTAAGCTTCTTAATACTTAGCGAGAAGTCAAAATTTCATTACTTTTAATTGTTTTGTAGCAGGCTAATATAATTACACTGTTGGCATCTTGATTGGAAATTTCTTTCTCTTTGCAAATCCAGTCCTAATAAAGTTTTAAAAATTTTTTTATATCTATTTTGCTGCCTGAATTTCCTGTGCAACTTGTTTTAAGCTGCCGTGCAAGTTGCAGGGATCCTAAATAAACTGAGCAGCTGACTCATTATTTTTGCCATTTGTACAAATATTTTTTCCAGTGGTCCTTCATGAACATGAGAAGTTCTCTAAAATCCTTGCAGTAAAGGGATTCGTTACAGAAAAGCTGCAGTGAGCGCTTTCAGCTCGGTCTATAAAAGTTTTGTAGCCTTGTTTCAAGCTTGTATTTTAAATCTCTTATTCTAATAGTGACCGGGCCGGCTCTTATTTGCTGATGAGACCTGACAAGATCGTCATCCATGTGATTTCGTTTGTTGTTTTCATGGCAGCCCTGGGGAGGGAAATAACTGGAGCAGGAATGAAGCTGTGCCCTCCTCCAAAGCAACCTGGGCGCTGGAAAACAGCAGAGATTTTAACAGATAAATATGTATTTATGTAGAATGCACATGACACGCGGGCATCAGCAAAACCCTTCAGCCCAGGTGGGATAAATGGGAGACAATCACCCTCCCGGGGGCCAGGTGGAGCAAGATGCACTGGAATTTGGGGAACTCCGAGTGCTTTGTCAAACCGGTTGTTATCGATGTCTCCTGTTAATCTTCCATCTCCAAGTTGCTGGGTTTGAAATTTAGTCCTGGTGTTGTAAAGTTTGTACCCGCCCATTGTTCACCTTGAGGGACGTGTGAAAAGCACCTCAGGGGGCTGATGTTCCCCCTCTCACCTGCAAAAGGTCACGGGATGCATGAGAAAGGGAAAAGCACCGGCCTCCTGAGCTGCTCTGAAAAGCTGTTTTTAGAATGAACACGCAAATACTTGGCATAGAAGCATCAGGGGAGCAAATTCCTTGTTTAGGGTAGTGTGTACTGAATGCTCCAGCTTGAGATTGAAGTCACAAGCACTGATTAGGGGGTTCGAGGATGGGATTTTTTTGTTTGGTTGGGGTTTGGGTTTAGTTTGGGGTGGGTTTTTTGGGTTTTGTGGGGGTTTTCTGTTAGGTTTTTTGGTGTCTTTAGGGGTTTTTGCTTGATTGGTTTGGGTTGGTTTTTTGTTGGTTTTGTTTGGGGGGGGATTGGGTTGGGGGTTTTTTGTTGTGTGTTTGTTTGTTTGTTTTGAGTGGTTTTGGGGTTTTTTGGGTGTGTGTGTGTTAGCTTGACTTGAGGAGAGTGATACCACCTCAGGATCTCTCCATGCCGTGGTCAAATCCACATTAGTTTTATACCCTATCCAGGCGTTTGGTGCCTCATATACAAACAGTGCCAAGGTATGAAGTCTGTAACAGAGATTAGTAACTGAGTCCAAACATCGCATACTTCATCAACATTTGTTCTGGGAACAGCTGACACATCTTGAAATAAGAGCAGTATATTTTTTCTACTGTTTTAAATGAAATCCTTTTGTAGGCTTTTGAGTGAAAAAAAGCAGGAAAGCACATTCAGGTCTGAGGCAAACAATGAAAAATTGCAGCTTCTCAATAACCTTTACTCCTGCATTCCTTATAATTATTTCACTGATGTTGGCTAAGGATGAATATAGAAAGAAATCATTGTTACTCCTTGTATTTTCCTTCCAAAACCCTCAAAACTCTAGTATTTGGTAGGTCTAATGAAATCATCACTGTAGAAGTGTGATCAAACTCACAAACAAGCAGCAAATGTTGCCTTCATTAATTCCATGTGAGGTTTCAACAAACAGGCAAGCAATGGCTCATTTTTATTAAAGTGAGGGGGTAGGATTGCTAAAACAGTGAAAGGTACTGAGAAATGTTTCTCTTGTTTCAGTGAGTGGCCCTCAGTGAAATGAAGAGGTGGAAGTGACTCTTTTTGACTTAAGATTTTCAAGGGTGGCATTGAGAGCAGGGCCTGGCTTCTCTTCTGGGGTGGCAGAGCCCTGGAACAGCTGCCCAGGGAGGACCTGGAATCCCCCTTTCTGGAGACATCCCAAGCCCACCTGGACACGTTGCCATGTCCTGTGGAGGAGACTGTACCCCTCCTAAAAACCCAGAACACAAGAAAGGTGTGATAACCACCTGGATTCTCTTGCTGTGCACCAGCCAGGTCTCTGCTGTCTGCACGTGGAAGGGAGGAGTGGTCTTTGTAAGGAGATGCTGCTTTTCCCTTCTTGGCCATAACAGATCTGGTTGGTAAAAGGTTTGGTTTTGGGTTTTTATGGATTGTTAGGAGGTCTGGTAAGCACTCTTAACTTTGCTTACCATCAGTCCCAGAGCTCCCATAAGGCTTAAATTTGTTCTGATAGTTGATGCCCATAACGAGCTACCTTTGGAAAACGTATTTTATTAAAAATTATCTCCCCATGGCTGTTTTACCTTCAGGGAGGATTTGGGAAATTGCAGAATTCCCAATAGAAATAACTTGTAAAGGGAGGTTGCATGGGGCTCAGATTTCTGTTACTTTCACAGTAGCAAGACTTGTGCAGCTCCAGATTCTCCCTTTTCTCCTCATGCTGCTCCCTTTTTCCTGCAGTCCCACATATCTAGGGATGAAAAGAGACCACAGAGTCTGACAGACACCGCAGAGATTAACATTTCCAAATGCATCTCCATCTCTTTAAGTCTCATGGTTGATGCAGTTCGAGGTTTACCCACCTCTTGTTATCCCTTTTCAAGGGCATTTCATTGTGAGGTTTTTGCCATTTCCTTTGGAGCACAAGAAACAGAGTGCCTGGGTTTAGGTTTCAGTCACAGTAAGGCTTGTGCTCTCCTGGAGAGGGGAGCAATGAGGAACCACAGAGTGGCCACCTCCTGAAAAGCAAGGGCATTATTTAGGTCAGAAGCACCAGGAAAGGAACACATTGTGAAATAATGAGCAGTTTTAAACTGTGCTGATCTTGCCATGGTTGTCTTGAGGTTCCCATTGGACTTTACAGATCTTTATCTCAGGTTTGCTTGTTCAGTTGTTATTCCCATGCATGCATTTTTTTTCCCCACATAAGATTGTTGCTTTATAGTCTGAGTACGCCTTCAAAGCTGCACATCTCCAGGGACTCGATCTTCAAAGGATTGGATACCTGCATGAGAGTCTTGGAAGGGTTGTGTTCATCTCCCTGGAGGGTGCTTAAGATCTTTTTAGTGACTGAAAATCCCAATGGGTTTGGCTTGTTGACCAAGCAGTGGAAAGACTGCATCTACTTGTACAGGCATGATGGAAATAGCAGGAAATTCTCTGCTGTGTTGGCACGTCCATTTCCTTGCTAGAAGGAGACCAGAGGCTGCCTGTAGGGGATGTTGAAGCTCTTGCACCCCAGTGTTGTCACTACAGCTGTGTTCCTTCCTGCTGCTCTCACCCCCAGCACTGCTGCTCAAATTCCCACCTGGTACCTCCATCCATCCAGTTCTAGGCTATCTTGCCAAGGATATTAAATGCCACATAATGTGTGTCATCCTGTGGTTGTTCCTCTCCGTCTTTCCTAGTGTTTTCGTCTACCTGAATGCTCTGTGTTAGCTCTGCTTACTTTTTCCTGACACATCTTAAAAAACAGTGATTAGTCTGTCTTCATTTATGAACTCAAAGCTTCTTTTCTCTTTATTCAAATAACAGAGTTATTCCCTTGTCATCTTTCCCATGGGCTTCATATAGGCAAGAACTTGTTGGGTTTGTTTTTCTGTTTGTACATTCATGTTAAGTTAGGTGATACATAGAAGGCATAATTTAGATCTGAAGAGGACATTTTTATTGTTAAGGACAGGCATTTTTCACATGTACAAAGAGCAGCCTTGACTGTGATTTATATTTCTCATTGACTTTAAATAGATGAGTAGTTTTGAGCTGCATGAGTTAATCTTGCACTGTGAGCCTTTGTGTTTTTTGTATTTTATGTTTCCCTGGTGCAATGTCTCTTTCCTGAATGAATCCAGACTGCTGGGAACATGGAGTTAAACAGTCTCTGCTGTTTTATTCCTGAATTTTTTGCATGTGGTCTTCCTTGCAGTTGGTTCTCCTGAACATGCTCTCAGAGATGAGCAACACAGGCAACCACTGATATTTGGGGTTGATGTTCCACCAGTTTGCTCAGATCTTGTGCTGCTCAGAAAAGATGTGTCCCATAAGGAAAATTCCATAAGGAGAATTCTGAGTTTAATCAGAAAAATGCCACAAGTTTCAGCAGTGTTAGAAAGCTGTGGTTGATTACTCACTGAGCTGGAAAAAAATCCCAGAGAGGAGAGGTGCAAACAGCTGACTTGAAAACTTAGAGGGAAGTGTTGTTCCCTGTGTCTTGCCATTAAGGAACTTTTCTTGATTTTTCTATGGTGTAAGTATTTGCTTTGAATTTAATGCAGTTCTCACACAAGAAGAATTAACATTTATAGAAAAAATCAAACCAGTGCAGTACCAGAAGGAGCCACAAAATGCCTTGTACATGCTAAAACTATTAACTGATTTTAATACTAAAAATATAAAGAACATCAGCTGGTCTGAAAGAGAAGACTGACCCTCAGTTAACATACAGCATTATTTCCAAAGCTGTTGAAAACTAGGGTGGCAAAATACACAGCTTTCCTAAAATTTTCACTCTCCCCTGGGCAAGCACGGCACCCTAGGCAGCCTTGCCTGGGGTGATCTTGTTAAAAAGAGTATTGGTGAGACACACCAACCTACCCAGGGCGCAAAATTAAACTTCTCCAACAGATGCATGACAGAGGTATAAAAAAAATTCTTCTACTGCACCTAAACACGACTTTAGTTTTGTTAACAGTGCCATCATAACCAATTCACGTAAATTTCCGGGAAATCCCCTGCATAATACTGAATTCTGAGATAAATGATGGGCTGTGCTGTTTAGCTGTATTTTTATATCACAAAATGTGTATTGCTGTTAAGTTCTTTATAAGTGGGGTTTGCTTCTTAATGCAGCAGTTAAAATTCTGCAGACGCCTTCATTGTGGGAGTAAAGGCCAGTCCAGTCATGCTTTATAGTAAGAGTACATTTATAAATTGTTTATAGAGGGCTAATAAATAATTAATGTCTGTTATTAAACAGGTTACAGGCATGAAGAGTGTGTATTATGTATGGCAATAAGCACACAGTAGAAGGTGTTAAAGACAGTGTTTTGTCTAACTGCTGCCCTAAAATCCATAACAAATGACCCTTTGTTAAAATGTATATTAAACATTTGATTTACTCAATGCATATTTATAAATACTTTATAGTTAGTACTAAATATAATTCCAGGACTTGACTCCAGCCTTCCAGTAAAACCATGCTGAGGAGGGAATGCCTTTTTGAGGTGAAATTGAAATCCAGAGCTGTGAATGCCTGGTGCTGTGCTGACAAGCTGTCTTCTTGTAATATACTAATAAAAGGATATTTTAAAAAACTAATGTGTGTTTTCTAAATAGACAGAGGACCAAGTCAAGCATCAGTAATTTGGAAGATAAAGCAAGGTATTTTAACATGAGTACAAGATTTAGAATCAAGTCTCATTTTGAGTTATGTTGAGAGTAAGAAATGGTATTCCTAATGAAAAATAATTTCTGTGTTTTAACAGGCAGTTACATTTTCTTTATTTTTGGTTTTAATGCAGTCATCTGCTGTTGCTAATGAAAATGTTGCATTTAATGCAGATTTCTATATATATGTACAATTTCTTGTGAGATCTGTTTCTAGTTTTACCTTTTCAAGAGGGAAACTTTTGCAGATACATTTCACGTAACACTGAATTAATATGACAGAGATATCGTGAAGTTTTTTTTTTTAGTCCTAGGTCTTTGTGGTGTGCCTTCCTTGTCCTTTCTTCTTTGATGGTAGCTGGTTTTGTCCATTTCAGGTATAGTCTGATTTTCTCTGTTTCAATCTGTCTCCAGTAAATGTGAGACATGAGTGAAGGATATTCCCCACTTAGCTGAGAACTGAAATTTTCATGGGTTTTTTTACTCTGTTCAGCATCAAGTGAACAGTTACTGCAGAAACAGGAGAGTTCCTTAGTAAATCACAAGTGTTGACTTCCTTTTCACTTTAGTGCCATTCATTGCAAGTTTAATATCTTTTTCTTCACTCAGAGTTTTTGCAGTTGTTCAGAATCCTGCATCAACACTTCTTTTTGAAAAAGTGTATACTACAGTTTGATTCATAATTTTTCTCCATAAAAGCTTTATGTGACATAACAGAGTTTCATAACGATTTGAACATTATGCATTGCAAAACTGAAGTGGTCGTGCCTGTAAAAGTCAATATTCTGCCTTTCTGTGTATCAAAGGTGAAACAGGAGGCATAAATTGATTTATTGGTGTACACTGGTAAAAAATATATAGTTGGTAGAAAGAGTGAAAGGATCTTAACAGGCTTTTGTTCGTCAGCTGGTGCTGGAAGTGGCTTGGGCAAAATCTTTGGTGGAGTCTTAGAACATCTCCCTCCCCTCTCCCCACCCCTGTCAGGACCAGCCCTTCCCTACACCACAGCAGAGATAATGCTGAAAGGCTGCAGGAAAAGCAGCAATTAAAAGAAAGTCTCTTTCCCCTTCCTTCTGCAGGTAAGAGTCTTGTCGAAGATAAGGATCAGCAAAACAAATCCCTGTTCTCTGCTATTTGTAATTCCCATGTGCTAATTTCTTACACCAAAATCTGCTTTTGAGAGTTTCCAGAGTAATTCAAGATTAGTTTCTCTTTTACTCTAAGAAACAGGAAAAATGAAGAATGGAGGATAAAGAAATAAATGAAGCATGCAATAGCAGTGCTCTTGTTGCAATGTGCTTGGCAGTGTCCCAGGCCAGGTTGGACAGGGCTTGGAGCAACCTGGGATAGTGGAAGGTGTCCCTGCCCATGGCAGGAGAGAGACAGGATGAGTTACAAGGTCTCTTCAACCCAACCCATTCCATGAGTCTGGTATTCTATGTGTGTGTGCATGTAGTTTTGTGGCTCAGGATCAGAATCTCTTTAATGCCACATAAATATCTCAAGTCAATTTCAGGTAGTGTGTGAACAGCATCCTAAATACAAATATTTGCTGAATCTTAATGTTCTATTAATATTTAACTGAGAAGTGAAAAACACATGAAAGTTGTGTAAGTTTTTCTTCATGAACTTTTCTCTGTTCTCAAGCAGTTCAATCAAAATTCTTTAAAATATCGCTGAGAAGAAATGAAAAATTGTGCTCAAGCAGGAGTTTGCGCATGAACAATAAGCAAACTGATGTTTATATTTAATAAAACATTTTTGAGTTCCTTTTGAAGGTTAACTTTTTTTTTTTTCCACTATTATTACAGAGGATTTTTACATGCAATGGTTTCTCACTCATGATGTATTGGAAAATATTTTCTGAAACTCTCCTTATCTAAACTGCCTGAAGTTCTTACATAGTGCTAACCAGTATTTTTAATCTGTAAACCTTTGACTCCATTAAGATATCTTCACTATCTTTTCCCTTTTGGTCACAAGCTGACACTTCTAAGTACTTCTTTGCTGTGTTTGGAGTGCCACTGATGGTGATCCCCAGGGATCTTGGAATTGTTCTGCCAGGGCTGTGTTCAGGTGTTGGCTCAGTCAGGTACATTAATAGGGCTGCAGTGCTGGGGCACATCAGCTCACCGAAGCATAAACTTCTGGAACCTTAAAATGTCTGGCTGTGCAGAACCCATCTGGATTTATTTTTCCTTAATTTATTTTTCCGTTTTTTTCCCTCTCCTTTTTGTTTTCCTCCTGCCACTGCCACCCCCCTTTTTTTTTTTTTAAAAAAAACCCTGTATCTATTTATTTATGTGTTTATTTTTACTTTTCAGTGCCAACTCCTGACATCCTAAAACCTGTCCATGCCCTGTCGAAGTCTCCTATTTGCCTGTTTACTGCCCTCCTGCAGAAATTGCATCTTGACAACATGACATGGACTTATATCCTGTATTTCCTGTCCTGCCTGCCTGTGAAGTTATCCATAAAGTTAACTTAGTAACTGAATCCAGTGTGGATTACAGTATTCTATTAATACCTACTTAAGAAAACAGAGAATTTTCTATTTTCCCCTGTAAACCAATGTAAGGCAACCCTTTTTTAATTGAATTTGTCCTGTACAGAAATGCATTTATAACTGTTAAGAGCAGAACTGCCAGTCTGAGTCGGGTCCTGCATGTGGTAGAACTGGAGTCTTTTGGATGCTTACGCCCTTTAAATTTTGATTTAGTAGTAAGTGCACAGCCAGAGATTGTGTGACAAGTGGTTTGCCTGTTTTGCCTGTTTCATACATGAGCAAATACAACACAGTGTCAGTTCTTCTACCAAACATCAGCGGTCAGTGCAGAATCAAATACTTCCCATCCCTTTTCTCTTGCATCTGGTTTCTTCCTTTCAAACACTAGGCAGTGGTAGCAATTTGGAGAGTTAGCATTCAAATTTTCTAGACTGACAGTCAAACATTTCGTAGTATAGCTTCTCTACTGCAACGTTTTATTATTGCTGAGGTTTTTTTAAGTTTTGGGGTTTTTAATGTGTGGATTAACTCTTTGTGAGCCTGATTTTCAAATATCTTCCTCCTGTTGCTGTAATTCTTTGTTTGGAAAGTATTCTTACTATAAAAAAAACCGGGAGGATATGGAACCCACTATGGTTTTTTTATGACCCAAATTTCAAAAGGAAGGTATTTCTGGTAACTTCCAGTTCAGGGTCTAACTATCTGTAAAGTTGTAAAATACACTTGTGGGTAGTAGACCATGCCCCAGGCAGTCTGAGAGGACTGGAGGCTCAGCAAAGTCTTCATGTGTAAGCTGTAGCTGAGGCTGGGTGCTCCAGTTTATCTGGAGATGTTGCTGAGTGGAAGTGTTGAGTAATTGGGGTCTTGGCTAATCCTCCTGGGCCATGGACCAGTCTGGGGGAGCAGCAAGAGACTCCCTGCAGCTCCCTCTGTCAGGCAGGGGTGGGCATGAGGAGCAGGCAAGGGTGTAAATCCCTGGAGCAGGGTGGCCAGCTGTGTGGGAGCTCTGCAGGCAGCTGTGGGCCTGGTCAGAGCCAGCTGTGTGCAGTTGTCCTGTGGGTGCAAACTGCAGGGGTTCGAGGAGGAATCTGCACTTCAAGCCCTGCACCTCCAGTTCAGGTGTGCTGAGAACTTCCACTGGTGTGCTTGCACTCACACACAAACACCTTCTGTTGTCTGGGGTGGCTGTTGTTTTGTTTTTGTTCTGCAGGGAAATGCTTTGAGTTCCTCCACCTCAGTCCCCAGTGCAGAACTTGTCGCCCTGCATGAGTGGCAGTCTCAAAGCCATGGGTGGTTGGTTGTTCCCAGGAACAGTATCACAGCTCCCCATTTTGGGAGGGAAACTTAATGGTTCAGGCAGAGGCTCAGTTGTCATCTACTGGACCCAAACACTTAAATTGGTGTTAATATTGTTACATGATTTTATTTTCAAATTGGTGTTAATATTGTTACATGATTTTATTTTCTTCATTGTTGTTGCAGTCTTTCCTTGGATCACTGAGGACTTTTTGGATGCAGCCAGAGTAATTCTTATTATTTCCTGTCTGTCTTCCACTGATATTTGCCATCAGTTTTTTTAATATAGCCTGAAGCCCCTGGTGTTTGTCTTGCACTTCTTATCTCCAGGTTATCTGTTTTTCTGAAGAAACTCTCTCCACCAGCTCCCTGAATTTCTTTGACTTCCGGGGTCTGATAGCTTCACTCTGATCCTTTCAGAACTTACTCTCTCCAGAAGAAAATTTTACTGCTTCATAATAAGTCATATAAATTACTTTCCACCATTACTTTTTAGGTAGAAACTCATGGAATTTCATCTTGTGTGTCATCGTCCCATATGATTCCCATAAAATTCATGAGGTGACTCGTTACTGTCTCTTCAGGGTGTCCTACCAAGCTCTAAGTGCAGAGTTTGCGTTTTACAGAGTCTGAACACTGTAAAAAGAGTGAGGAGGGGGAATGGCACAGTCTGTATTGAACATCTGCAGCTGGGTTTAGCCAGGATATGCTGTAAAAGACCAATAAACTATTTTGCCCAACATTATTGATGACACTTACAAGGGAGGCCAGCAGTCCAGCCCCAAATATCCTGGGATTCTTTGGACAGGATATTAAATGTACACTCTCTGAGAAAAGCTGGGAAAGCTACTAGCAAAATCATGGGTCCTTGTAGGAGCCAGATACTCAGAAACACTGATTTCTTTCTATGAATGAAAATCAAATTAGGTGCTACTTGCTTGGTGAGGCTGGTGGGCACTGCATGTCCAGTCAGTGCTGATCCAGCTTGTCCCTGGGGAGCTGCTGGGTGCATTCCTGCTCCCTCCTCCTCCTCAGCCTTCTCCAGGGATGCTGTAGACAGTTTTCTTCTACTCAAAGCAGGCAGCTGCATCAGGAACAGCTGTAATGTTTTAAGACGTCATATACCAATCAGTAATTCTGTGACTTTAGAGCTTTCAAATTTGCGTTGTGGTCAGTACTGTGTCTCTGCTTTGCTCTCTGGTGGTGTTTTTCTCCATGACAGTTCTGTGCTGCTGCCTCTGCTTACTGCCAGGTCAGGATGCATTGTATAAACTCATTAAATACAGCAAATTATTTACTGGGGACAGAATACCATGTAAAAACCCATTACTATCCCACTGAAAGCAGCAGGGGAGACCAAGGTTACTACCTTTACTACCAGGAAGAGGTGAAACATCAAGTATTTTTATAAAAGTCTCAGCTTGCACTTTAAAATGTACTTTGTCAGGTAACAATTTCTTAGCTGCCATTTGGAATATTTTATAATTATAGTGAGTTGTGTAGTTTATTTGGGTTAAGCCCAAGAAACTACTTAGAGAGTACCTTTAAAAATCCATATATTTTCATAAAATATGGGGTTTTTTTTCCTAACCATGGACTAGGAAGCCTGTGAAACCCTACTGGAAATCTTGAGGAATATATGTGCCAAACAGAGGTGCAAAAATGACAGTTTTTTATATTAAAATCTGGAGGTCATCAAGAAAACTTGCCTTTTGATGAAGTATAGGGAAATCGATGGATATTGTCCCATTCAAGATGGAGCCTACAGAAGAGTGTTTTGATTCTGCAGTAGTTTGGATCTGTAGTAATTTCTATGAGCAGAGATGAAAAATGAATATGAAATTTAACCAGAGTCAGATAAAAGCAAAGTGGGGAATGCTGCAATGTGACAGCACAAACCAAGGCATCCTTAGCAGATGAAAATACCTAAAACCTTGCAATTAAGTGATTGTGGGGGAGACTGCAGGCACTACCACGGCATACATCTCTGATCTTTCCCAAAAGATCAGTGCATACCAGGTACCTATTCAGTGTTTAGTGACACATTGGTGCTCAACTTCGCACATGGTTGGAAATGGCTGTGCCAGTGCTTGAAGTCTGCAGGAGTTTAAGTAGCAAAAGCATGTGAAATTAGGACACACGCAAAAAAAAAGTGAGCTGCAAGCATGTGGGTGAACTGAAAAACCCTGCTGTTGTTTATGGTACTGTCAGGGCAGTAACCAAGAGGAGGGTGGCCACACTTCAGAAGGTGAATTTTTGGGACATCTTCCAAGGAGTTAAGTGGAAAAGAGGCCAGAGGTGGGTCTGCCTGCCCAGAGCTGTGCTGGGTGAAGGGTTTCCCTGCCTGTGAAACTGGGATGGACAAGGAGAAGGATCAGCTTATTTGGGAAGTACCACCAGCCTCATGCAAGGTCCCCATTCCTTGCAGCACTGGGTGCAATGCCTGTGTGTTTGGGTGAATGCAAGGAAGGTGTTTTCTGCTGTGTGAGAGAGGGAGAAATACCTGGGTATAAATCATGCTGAACACACTCACTTTTACACTGGCTGTGTTTGCAGGGCAGTGCAGGAGCTCTCAGGACACTTCAGTGCCTGGCAAACATCGAGGATCTCCCCCAGGACTGTTTCCTCGACCATTCAATACCTGGGTGTTCCTAAGAGCACCTCTCAGATTGCTGTGATGGGATGCAGAGCACTCACAGTGACACAGATCAAGTCTTGAGCTGGAAAGGGAGCAGTAGAGTGGCCAGAGTGGAGCCTCTTGGCAAGGGCAGCCTGCTGGCTCAAGCTGAACAGCCCAAAATGTCAGTGGTTTGTGGGATGTGGAGGTGACCCTGGGATTGCTGCATGTGCTGGGGGGTGCAGGGAAATCCCTGCAGCCTCGAGGCCCATCATGGACCTGCCAAAGCGCAGGGAAAAAGTTTCATGATCTTCTCAGGTAGTGCTTGAATTTGATCCAGAACCATGGCTCATCTGGTCTCTTGTCCAGCCCTCTCAGGGGTGGGTAGTTGACAGCAGACTGAATCCCCTAAATCTCAGGTGAGATGTGTAGGAAAAGATTGTAGATATATATAGATATATATATATATATATATACACACACACACACACACACACACATATCTATATGTCAAAAATATATTAAAAATAAATACTTAGGGACAAATTATATTACCATATAAATATGTTAAAAACGAGGGGAGAGAAGGGGGGAAAAATGATTGTCAGTATGACCAAATAGGCCAGAAAGCGTGGTTTGGCATGTTAAATAAACTTCCTCAGAAGGGTTGTTTACCAGTGTTTGTTGAAACTTGGTAAAACCAGCTCACCACCAGGAGCTTTGGAGCAGGTTTTAAAGTACTGGATTGACGGATTCAAGAAAAGTTGTTCAGAAAACCCCCACTAGTGCTAAGATTCAGTGCTACTTGCTCTTGTTTTAGAGAATGAGGTTTGTAATTTGGATGTGAGATGCGTGAGATTCCTAGGCTTTGAAATGAAATATGGATTTGAACTGAAGTCTATAAACATTTTTGAAAACAACAAAAAAGCTACTTCTCTGTATAGTTCAGAGTAGTAATTTTAGAATACGTGAGGTTTTCTGAAACATGGGGAGTAACATTTAAGATCTCTTCTATGGAGTTGCTTTTAATTCTTGCTCAGCTGCTTCACTCAGACTTACAATTATGTATGGATATTGATTTTCTAGTTCTTTAATTACTGTTTTGAACCCACCAAAAGCTAAATGGATGGTGTGCCATATGCTGAACTCTCCATACAGGAAGAGTTTTCAAAAAATTACATCTTAACAATCTAAAAATGCTATAAATATGTCTTGGTGATGCTCAGATCTGGAACATTCCCATTATAGATACTTTATTTTTTTACATCCAGCGTCAGATGTTAGCTGCATAATGGCTCTTGGTGACGGAGGAAGTGGTGGGAACACTTCTCTGATGTGCAGTCTTAGTCTTTTGGTTTGGAATTGGGTGAGTTCACCATGTTTTTGTCAATGGAAATGCTGCTGCAAGGCTTGAGTTGTAAGTTCTCATTAAGCTAATTGCATCTCCCCATCTCTAAAATGTAGCAATGTAATTTCCATGGCACAGTTAGAGGATTAGTGTTTATTTCCTGGTAATATTCTGATAAATGGTTGACTTGAACCACTTAAATGGTTCCTTTCTTTGGAATTCAGTAGCTGCTTGTGGGATGTAAGAATGCCTTGTCCAATTAAAGCAGAAACTTCAGGCAAAGTGCACCAGGTTAGCAACATGAGTCAGACAGTAACCTTTTTTGTTTGTTAATGGAGTGAATGTATCATCAGGGTACAGATGAATGTGTGCTCTAATTGTCTTGGCAGGGAGGGGGGAGCTCTGGCCTGTGTCATGTCTTTAACAGAAATTACTGCAGCATTGTCATAAATTGATTGGAAATATTTTTTCCTCACATTACTCATGGGATGTCAACAACTATGCAAATGTGAAAATTCAACATATGTCTGCTTGCTGCTTCTGCACAGTTTCTCACACCAGTTTAATGAGTAAAAACGGTCTTTTTAAAATGTCACTTCAAACCCAAGTCTTTGGTGTCGAAGACCACCTCGCTATTACTTTCTTAGTCTTGTGCCAGCATCTGAAATAGTTTATTAATTTGTTCATTTTACACATTTGAACTGTAGCCTGGTTTTTGTCCTGTTCTGTTCCTAGCCTGTAGTTATAGTTTGTATATTCAGTATTCCTCCTTGTTACACAGTGTTGCAACTTTTCGGGGGTCTCTGCTGTCTTTCCCCAGAGCATCAGTTTCCCATTGATCCTTTGGCTGTGACACGGTGAAACATTAGTATCTCTCTTTTGATCTCTGCGGCGAATGCATTTATTTCCGAATGAACCTATAACATTGTTACATTCTGTAAAGACTTCCTGACAGCACAATAGCAAGGGCTGGGCCAGCGATACAGACCTAGCAAGACCCGATCGGGTTATTCTGTGTTGTGCTCCTGGCCCACGTCTGCCGGTGGGAGGTGGTCCCAGCTGTCCTGGCACAGGAGGCAGCCAGTCCCCTTGCCAGCCTGGGGTTTACCACAGGTGGATCAACCTGGAAGCCTAAAGCCTGGCTGTTCTTTTACTGAAATCTGCCACGTTTACCCTCCACACACTCATTAAACACCATTGCATTGCACTGCTGGTAAGAGGTAACAGCTCTTGCACAGAGCTGGAGATGTTAACAGTTATCATCCTGCTTAATTAGCACATTCTGTGTGTTTATGTCAAACGTTTTAGGGTTGTCTTTTTGTTGCAGTGTTGAAATATCTTGCGGTTTTGGGGCAGAGACAGTGGGGGCAGGCAGGGATGTTGAGCTGTGCTGGAGCACTCGTGGGTACCCCAGGAGTCCTGACAGGAGTCACAAATCTCTCTGGACATTAAATCTCTCTTGTGCTGTCAGTGTGGGCATCACAGTGCCCTCTCTGCCAAAGCTTTCAGTCGAGGGCAGACCCATGGGGGTGGTGTAAATGCCTGCAGTAAACCCAGAGTTCGTGCTGCTTCGCTTTCCTTCGCGGGGCAGGAAGGATGCGATCGCACCAATCCTTTTATCCGGACTGCAGGCTTCATGTTTTGGTAAGAACAAAAAAGGGACTCTCATAAGACAAATGAGGTGCTTTAAAGCATTACTGGGTATTCAGGATGTATTGGCTGTGGCAGAAGAGCATTTCTTCTCTGTCTTTTACATCTGTTTTAGATTTTGTCTACAACATTTATTGCTTAAAATTTGGATGGTAGTTGAACTGGAAAGAATTAAGTCAACTCTTAGGAGATCCGCTCCCCCCACAGTACTTAGAGAGTTCAAACTAAAACTAGTCACATGTTTGAATTATATATATTTAATTTGAGAAAAAAGTACATCTTTTCTTTTGAAGTTGGATGGAGAGTAAACTAATACGTTTATGTATTGCATGTACAAAGTACAAACAACTAGTGAAAACCATTTTTGGGCAATGCCTCTCTGAGGAGATTTTAAAATTTCACACTTCATAGATCACTGCCATAATTAGTGTTCTATCAGTGCCACGATGACAGTGATCACACAGACCAAGGCATGGCGTTTCGCACAGTAACAGGAAGACAGATCCTCTCCCTCTTCTTTGTGGAGTTATCTGCAGGTTTTTGAAAATGAATAGTAAGAATGTTTCAAATAAGAATAGATGTGTATCACTAGATGCATTCAAATACATTTTACTTCTTAGAAACAGCACAGGTAGCAAATATAAAAGACACCTATCTCCTTCTCCTTCTCCTCCTCCTCCTTCTCCTTCTGGAAAGACTGGAGGCTTGCAGACAGACAGACAGACAGACAGGAGTCTCTGGGGAGTCACTGGAGCTGTGGCAGTCATTTGTAGCTCTGCTGCCATCAGAGCCCAGGTCTGGATGAATCTCAGGATCCGTTTTCCCTTCGCTGCAGAGCTGTGGTTGTTGAGCTGTGCAGTGCAGTGAGGCTGCCATCGCTTCTCCTGATGCAGCCTGAAGTTTCCCTGTTCTTTGGAAAAACCACAGGGCTGTTTTTCAAGTGTGCTAACAACTTGACACATTCCACATGTTAAAGAAAGTTGACCTGGAAAAACAATCAGTGATGCTGTATGAATACATTGTATTTACAGTAAGCACGCTCACTCAGAGCAGCACTGGGTCACTTGTTAGCTCACTGGGCGCTTGGCCAAATATTAAAAATGTTGACATTAAGTAATTTGGGGGCTTAATAATGTTTTAATTGACGACTATTTAAACACCTCTGGTCAGATTGACCTACATGTCTAGCTGAACAATTCTGGTAGAGGTAATAGATTTGGCACGCTCAGTACATTGTGGAAGGCAGTGGGGCACATCTCAAATTTGTGATAAGCCTTTATTTCTGAAGACAAGGAGCAAACAAATGCACAATACTAAATATTGTCCTTTCTTTTTATTTTCCAGATTAGCACTGTACGTATATGAGTATCTGCTCCATGTAGGAGCACAGAAATCAGCCCAGACATTTTTATCAGAGGTGAGTTTTCTTATATGACTTCCAAGGGCCTGCAAGTGAAATAAATATGATTTGGTCTAGAATAACAGCAGTGAGAACCTGGGGTGTCAGTTCACTTCAATCAGTAGTTCCTCATCCTCTGGAACCCAGTTTACCATGTCATTTTACATGACTTTGTGTAACTGTTTTTGCTGTGGTTTGTTATCCCCATTCTACACTGGGGAAGATTAATCTATTTTCTCTAATAAGTGGGCATGTTGGAGAACACTTCAGTGGTACTCGTTTTTGATGACCTTTTAACTTACTATTGATATCTCCAATTGTGAATGATGGGCCCTTCTAAATGTATTTTACATCCCACTGTCATACACTCTTGGTTCTCCTTCTGTGAAGCACTGCTGATCTGTCTGTGCTCTCACCATGCTTTTAACCACTTCACTTCTTTTCATCTGTTGAATCAATGATGGCTACAACCACTTAGGTCCTGCTTTTTAAAACACTTTCAACTGCTAATGGAATTTTTACCTTTACACAGTGGCTTATTTTTTTTTAAGAGTCTTTTCAAAGACTTCATATGCATCTTTTGAAAGTTTAAATAAATTATGTCTCCTTCTTTTGTCCTGGGATACAAATGTATGCTGAACATATTGAAGTCTTCTGGGTTTATTATTGTTTTTAGTCTTTCACAAGAATATATAAGATGATAATGATGATATTATTATCATCATAAATATGATATAATAATGATATAATGATGATATGATCATGATATAATAATAATAATAGCAATGTAGAAGTAGTAATAATAGGAATAGTGAGCAGAAGTTGGGAAAAAATAGGCAAGATACTGTCTTTTGAAAATTTGCTGCTTTAGCTGATCCTCCTCCAAAAGCTAATAAAATTATTATGCTGGTGATGACATTTTGGAGATGGAAGAGGAACAAATGAAAACCCAGAGTGTTGTTTGTGATGTTTACACAAAACTGACAAAGCAGATTTAAGGGAAAAGGGTAGAATTGTAGTAGGATCAGTTTATGTTTATAGTAAAGCATGTTTTTGACAATTGTTATATCTCTGTGGTAAAGGAATGGAAAGATGAGAGATAAAATAATGTAGAGTATCATCTTAGCTTTCCCCAAACAGCTGTCATTTGTAAATAATGCATTGCACAAGGCAAATTCTCCTCACTTTATTTATATGATGTATTTGCAAAATGAGCAGTTGGCAGAAGCATAGCTGGTACGACATGTGGATTTCCAGAAAACATTAAATACAGTGTCTTGAAACTCACCTTTTAAAACTAATTCAGTCTTGAGTTACAGAGAAGTTCTCAGATCTGAACAATGAAACATAAAGATATATCAAATTTTCCAAATTAAGACTTACACTCATCAAGAGGTGGTCAATAGGGTCAGGGACAATTAGCAGTGCATAGAGTGGGTATGAGGTACAAGCTGTGAGTTTATTTCCCTCTGTAATTAG
The DNA here is from genome assembly GCF_965178545.1 of Coloeus monedula. Lineage (NCBI taxonomy): Eukaryota > Metazoa > Chordata > Aves > Passeriformes > Corvidae > Coloeus > Coloeus monedula. The sequence continues at coordinate 1,012,001 of NC_138822.1, read as the reverse complement.
CAGTGCAGAGGGGTAAATGTGCTGATAATTCTTGTGAATGGTTCTTTGGGCTGGAGGCTCTCTCAGTTTGGGTGGGTTTCATTTAAAAGTTAAACGGTTCAGAGCAACTCTCAAGCCCCAACACTCAGCTTTAAAGAAGAGCACACAGATTATCTGAGCTGTAGGGCAGCCAGTGGTGTCTAAAGTTTAAGAGCCCTCTCTCACAAATCTGCCAGGGACTGTGGCTCAGAGGAATGGAACCAAATTAAAGGAAAATAGAAGTTGGATATCCATGAATCCACTGTGATACTCTATAACTTAGGGATGGTTGTCCTGAGCATCCCTGTGTTTCTGTTGTGCTTTGTGTCTAGTTTGATTTTTGTACACTTCCCTTGAAGAGCTGATTCTTATCCCATGTATTCTCTGTCCTGGGAGTCAGATTCCAGCCTTGGAGGGCTAATTCCTGGCTGAACGAGGTTGGTGGGCATTTCCCAGTTAGTCCATCCCTGGCTATGAGCTTAACCTGTACAGTTGACAATGAAGCTTTTTTTTTTTTCTATAATGAATAATTCTTGATAAGTCTCATTTATCAGACAGACTGCATCTGCCATGTGAAGCACAAGTAAGGATACTCTGAAAAAACAAAACAAAAACCCTTGAAAAGAGCCCCAAACTTCCACATTCCCTTCAGTCTCCTCCAAATCAGTTTCTCAAGATGAAATATGTCCCAGGACTCAGAAAATACCTGAATTGGGTAATTTCTTCACCGGACCCTGCTTTGAAGAAAACAAAACACTGCTTAGACATAATGTGGGTGTTCTACCCAGACAAAATTTTTACTCTTAAGCAAATCATTTTTCTGCTTCAGGAACCTCGTTCTCATTCTAGTTGTACATTGCATCTCTTCATTATGTTATTTTGAACCTTTTCAGAGGTACTGTGTGTTCCTGATTATTAATGCAAGTCTTTCCAAGACATTCCCAGGGCACAGGAGGAGTAGCTGTGCCTCAGAGAAGTGTATTTGAAGAGTGTGTAATACCTTTGTAGTGACTTTGGCATTCAAATGCTCATTACTTTTTTCTGCCAGCACTTAAGCAGGAATTTTGTAAAATACGGGGTTTTGTGTATTAACATATATGAGGGATGTTGGTTCATTCTGCCAGCTTTACCAACTAAAGTGATAGTGGCTCAAAGTTATATTTTATAAACAATTTAAAACAGCACAATTATTTTTGAATTGTGTTCATATAATATATCAAAATTGCATTAGGTTTCTTCATGTTTGAGATTTTCTGTGTGGATTTTCATGTAAGTGCAAACAACATTTTTAGGTGTATGTGCTACATATTCTTCTGCTATAGACAAAACTTGTATGTGTTTAAATTTCTTAAGAATTGGATGTGGAAATCAAGTTGTAGTTGAGAATCTTAAGTCTCGTTGAAAAATGCCAGCTTTAGGAGGGTCCCTGGCAGTATGAACACTATATCTACCTTTAATATTAAGCTTTTATGTACTTTTACATATATGCATGTGGATCTATCTCTTTAAATTCCTTTCATATTAAGGCTGCTAAAGTATTTAATTAAAATAACCCTGTCCTTGTCTACCACTACTTCTGTCTCTAGAGAAGGTTTGTGCTTTTAACAACTCCTTTTTTAACAGAGTTGGACAGGAAATGATACTGTTTGTCATAACTGGAGGAGTTTGGAGCACACACAATGCCTTTGATCCACCAAGTTCTAATGTGGGACATTCTTCTGGACAGTGTTGTGTGGGCTTTATTATAGCCCAAACTATTTAATTTTGAAGTTAAGGATAAGCTAATGACTGGCATTGAAAAGGTGGTTGTGTTAGTATAGTTAAAGTACAACATTTTGGGGAGTTTTGCAGAGAGACAGACTCTGTTGCTGTGATTGGTGTTGTCTGATGGGTTCCCTGATCAACAACAAAAGTTTGAATTCGGGGGTTGAGAGTTGTTAAACTGCATTTCCTTTGAAAACAGCATCAAACTAACCAAGTTTCCTTGGTGGGAAGGAAATCCCAGCCAGTACAGGTATTGAGGAGAGCTTGCCAGCACAGGAAACCAAGCCAGAGTAGCTGTACATCTTCCCCAAGTGGTGGGAGACTGAGTTATGGCAGTGGTGCTGCCTTGCTTTTGCCTCATTACCTCTCACTGAAGCACTCCTTGAGGATTATAAAACGCTGCTGGCCGTGGCTGCGGGGGGAAGAGTGCCACCTGCTGAATCTACAGCATCAGTCCTGTGCAAATGGGAAAAGATTTCAGGGTTTAAGGGTACTTTATAATCACTTTTTTAATCATGCATTTTTGACCTTAAAATAATACACAATGTGTTCAGAATTAAAAGAAAACAAGGAATAAAATTCTAAAATATGCTTCCCTAGCACAAGAAGAACTAAATTTAAGTATCAGCTATATCAGTAAGTGTAAAAAAGTAAGTAAATAGGGCATTCAAATTGATGCCCGTAAAGTGTTTCATAACCATGAAATCTTCTCTTCCTCATCTTTTCTCCATCTGAATTATGTAATGCTTTTTAGTCACAATGATCACGAGAATGTACACGTCTGTTTTTATCATTTTGTTTTAGATAAGATGGGAAAAAAACATCACACTGGGGGAGCCCCCAGGATTCTTGCATTCCTGGTGGTGGTAAGTACCAGTTTTCTTTTCCTCTGATTTTTTTAGAGTATGTCTGGCCATTTCCAGCTGCTGGAGGCAAGAAATTCAGGTGAACAGTGCAAAAAGAGTGAGAGGGTGAGGATAAAGAGGCATTCTCTTGTTAAGGAATAAAATAAAAGAAAATTAGATACAGGAAAAGATACAGATCTTGGATACAGGGAAAAAAAAAAGTGCATAGGGCATTCATAAGAAAGAAGATGGCCTGGATTTCCTTCTTCACCACCTTCCTGCACATTTTGCAGTTACGGGATCATTCTGCATATCATAAATACTTGCATTTGAAAAGAAAACTCAGTAAATACAGAGACTCCGTAGATGTGAGCTTGCTCAGTCTGCAGTCCATAGCTGTGTGTGCAGAATTCCCCAGGGGAGAAGAGTGCTTGTAGGCACCGCTGTGTAGCCATGGTATTTATTCATTATTTTAATATATCTGACAAGCCTGTGTTTGAAGGAATGCAGAACTGCAGACAATATGCCCAGCTGTCAGGAGCACAAGAATTCACAAGTTTTGAAACCATCCCATTTGAACCAAAGTGATTTGCACAGCTGCATGGGAAGTGGGGTATCCTTCTTCGACCGTTCTTGCACAGCTTTTGCTGTGTGATGGAAGCCTGGCAAGACTGTGTCCCTTTAATGTCTGCATTATCCTTAATTTTGGCTGTCTGCAGCAGAGTGCTCAAACTGTCCATAAATCGCTATTATGGTTCTGGATTAAGTTACAAAGGATTAAGTCTAAACCAGTAAAAAACCACTATGAAACTCCAACAAATTTTATTATCAATTTTATTATTAAGTCATTCTAGCATACACACAGTTTAATTCCAGAAACTCTGTGGTAGAACTGGTTGGTGTAAAACTCTAGTTGAAGGAGTTTGTGGGGGAGGACCAATGGGGTTACGTACCATAATACCCTTCCTTTCACTCTTTATGACCTAAGAACATGCCCATCCATTTTTCTGTGCTTGCCCAGGCACCAGGTCCTCAGGGAACTTTGGTTTGAGCACAGTTCTGGACATTTTTCTGCAAAGGCTGTGGCTCCCCCATCCCTGGAGGTGTTCGAGGCCAGTTTGGACAGGGCTTGGAGTAACCTGGGATGGTGGAAGGTGGTGGGGACTGGATGGGCTCTAAAGTCCTTCCAACCCAAACCATTCTGTGATTCCATGAACCTTGACCATGGAAGGACTCCCAGTTTTCTCTACAGTTTCTTTCCTTTCCATATTATTACAAATTCATTCCTTCCCATGCATTCTGGAAGTCATTTGAGCAGTTGCCAGAGGGATAAGGTTAAGCACAGCAATACACGTTATATTCTCATATATTAGGCTGTACTGCAGTGGTATTAAAGGAGTAGAGCACTGCTTGCCTCAGAGATCAGATGGCAGGACTTGGTTCCTCACAGATGATTTACAAAGCTAAATTCTTGCTTAGGGGTGAGTGTTCCCATCCTTTGGAGGAGAAGTGATGTTTCTGTATAGGAACATCCACGTGGGGTGTGTGTACACCATAAAATCTGCATGAGCATCACAGTGACACTCTCATCATCCCTGTAACCTCTTCCCTTGCAGTGTGTTTTGGGATCTCTACTGTGCGGCTCCAGAAAGACGAGAAACATGTGAACACTCAAGTGAAGCAAAAGCCTTTCATGACTATGTAAGTTTCGTGTGTCTTTACGATGGCTTCATTAATTGCATGTATAAATGTCATAGAGAAGTATTTCTGCACTGCAGTGGCTCAAAAACACAGGTTTGGTCATATGTAACTCACAGTTTTCTGAGGTTACCTTAGAATTAGGAGTTCCTAATTCTTTAACTGCCAGCACAATATGGGTGACTCCTGGAAGCTCAGAGATCAACGTGCTGTCCCATGTGTTAATGCAGAAAAAAGAGTGTCCTTCTGTCCCCCATGCCATTGACACATGAGGCTGGTCACAAAGGCACAGGACAGATGGATGTGACCTGTCCAAATATCTGTGCTCTGTCAGTGCTAAAGAAAAGGCTCTTCTGTAGATGGAATTGATCCCTGGCTTCTGTCAGGACCCCCCTGGCTGAAACTGGGGTGGGTCATATATTTTTGTATCCTGAAGTAAGTATTTTTCATCCTAATAAACAACCAGACATCGTAGAATAAGTTAAGTGCAACATCAGCTGGTCCAAGAGAACAGGAGGGATAAAGAGCAGAAGTTTCATGACAGTTTTGCTGCCTTCAGTTCAAAACACAACAGCGAGGGTCTTGAGTGAGAGTAATTCTCACAGTACAACTGTGAAACCTCTTTCCTTGAGTCTTTTCCAGGTCTGTCTCACAAATAGTGTCTAGTTACTGCCAAAAAATATTTCTACGGATAAAATTGAAATTAGACTGCCCTGGGTGTCTTACAAACACAGATTGAGAACAACAGAAATGATTCAGCAAAGTGACCATTTTCCATTTTCTGTTGTCAAAATCTGGTAATGGCTTGGCATCCTACAACATGTGAGCTAATGGTGTTCTTGCCTTATTTGCAGTAAACAACACCTTAGACTGTAAATGTACCATCAGCACAGTCAGAGCTGTTCAGCATCTTTCACCAATGTCTCTTTAACACCCTGTAGTGGTGGTTAAATTGTGAGGGTGACTGGTTAAGGAGCTTGGACAATGTTGCACAGTCATGTCCAGGCTGTGCTGACCACTAAACATAATCAATAAAAGAAATAATTATCCAAGAGAGGAATAAAGTTTAAGGACATTTTGTACCCACATAGTTGTTAAGGTCAGCCAACTTAGTAAGGCACATTCCTCAAATTAAAAATGAAGTATCTCTTGCAAGTGTAATAGCTGTGGTCATTTTGGCCTAATCTGCTTTAAATATAAAGTTGTTGGAAGAATAGAACACTTAGCTATTAGTATTAGCTACTTAGTATTTTGAATCCTTGTTATTAGAGGAAGGTGTAATTCCCCACTGAAGGAGTAGCAATTTTACAAGAAATAGTGTAAGACCGTGAGGAATGACATTGGAGATTTAAATGTGGGGAGATCCAAAGCACAACAGTTGACTTCAGTGGGGGACATTGTGTTCTCAAAATAAAGTGTGTGTAACAAAAGCCAAAAATCAAAAAAATGTAAATATCGTTGTGAAAAAAAATTGTAAAACAAAACGATCAGCAAGAGGAAATTTTCAGTGAAAAAGTATTGGGAGTCTAGTAGGAGTCCACAAACCTTTAAGCTCAGAAGAGTTTAACTGATCAGTAAGTCTAAATTTAGAGGTATACTAAGAATCTGAGTAGGTGAATCAAAGTATTTAGAAGCACCCCTTAGCATTTCTAATTTCTACAGGTCTTGGAATATTACATGGCCTTATTGCTCAGTTCTGTCTTCATTTGTGATGTGCATTGTCATAATTCAAGGAAAGTGAGAAAATGTGAGTTCTGTGTGTCCTGCAGTTCTGTGATTGAATGTTTAAGTTACTGTATAAAGTTGTGTTTGATGAAGGGAAGATAAAATCATGGTATGATTCTATTTTCACATCAAGACAGGATGAATGCATATTTTAGAAACAATTTGATTTACTTTAGAAATTAATTCACCTGGTGTTTGCAAAACCCATTCTCTCAATATTTTAAGGCGGCAGGAAAAGCTTTGCACTGTTTTTGTCACAGTTGGGATAAACTTATTTAATCCCTCACAAGACTCACAATGCTCCTTGTCATCACATGAATTTTCCTTAGGACAGTCTTCATCATAGTTTTTGTGTCTGGTATTTTAAGGGAGCATTGTAAGCTCATGTCAAAGAACAAGAAAGTGGTTATGGGATACAGCCAAGCAGATTTCACAGCAGAGGAAGATGAACATGAATTAAGTGAAATCCTGATCCATGTAGTGTCTTACCATTGACTGTGGAGGGGTCAAAATCCCACCATCAGTGGGGACTGTCAGAAGCTGCTGCTGGATTCTGGCTCCTGCCAAGGCTGAGGGGGCTGGTAAATCAAAACTCTGCTGCCACATTGCAGGTCAAGTAGTAGAGCATTTGTAGCTGTGCTGTCATATCTGAAAACTGTTATTGTAAGTACAAAACAGCACAGAAGGCTTGTTTATTAATTCATACGAGCAATTCAGAATTTTTTATGAGGCATGTGTTCCACTTGACCTAAGAAAAACCATTCCTGCTGAAGGGGCGCATGGTCTGGCTGCTGCAGACATGGCAGCTGTAGCTGAGTGGGCTGTGTTTGGAGAGGAAATAATCTTGTCTTTGCTTTTGTGGAGAGAGAAAGGCTTAGGAATGCTTGATGGAGGAAGAAAGCACTTGCAGATGATTTAATGATTTGGAAATGTTGCTGCCTCACTCGACATAGCTGCGAGTCAGGCAGGAACACACAGGTTGACTCATAAAATGAATACACAGAAAGGCTGAGTTTCTGTAAGTTTACTTATAAGTTTTACATTATCTTAACTGCAATTGTGAGGGTAATGCTGTTTGATTTCTCCCCCCCCCACCCCCCCAACATTTTTGCTTGCAGCACTACAATGTTCATCTTACTAAAAACACACTAAATAGAAAAGCAAAGACTTATTCTGGCTTTATAAAGACTTTCCATGCTCATCGTGAGTTTAAGTATTTGCAGCTTCTCCATATTTAAAATGGATTGTGTGTTTATTTTCTGTCAAGATTTGCCACTGGATATGTTTTCTTCTGAGTGAACAAGGTTCTGAACTCATTATGTACATTTATATCATTTTTTTAGGCTTCAAAAGATGCATGTCATGAACATGCACGTGTTGGATCAGGGAGATAGGTCCTGGCCTGGAAGTTTTGAGATATATGATGTAGAATTGGAAATTGTTTCAGGTGACTGAGGAAAGAAAACTGTTGCTTGCTCACCCAGCCTGTTAATAATGCAGGCATTCCAGTAGGAGTAGCTTCATTTGAAGCAGAAAAATCCCTGTGATTCTTTTCCGGGTACCCGTTACTTTACTTTTCCTGCAGGAAAACTTCTCTGTGCTTTAAAGTCTTGTGAGAAATCGTGTACATGGATGGTCTGAGGCAAAATTCAGTCTTCAGTGTAGAATGATTTGTGTTTCTTGATGGTGTCCTGAGGAGATCTCTTCACCTCTCTAGTTAAGAGCTCATTTTTCCATGCTTTGAGATCTTTTGCTGAGAGAAGCAAGTTCCAACATGCATCTCTTTCCACTTCTTTCCAAGGTGAAAACTGGGTCAAAAAGGGAAATAAAAACTGGATTTTTAGCAGCACCACTACTTCTGATGGCCACAAATGACCATCCTGCTCGTCCTCAGGCCTGGCCATTCATCCCCATCTCTGGGTCTGAAGGGGTGGTACCTGAAAAGTCCTTCCTTACAAGATGATTTCTATACATAGTGGTTAAGATATTTTTACTGTCCAGAAATTCCTATGCTCCTTTTATTCTCATGTTCCTGTCACCGGAAGTTTTACTGTGTGGTGCTGGTGTAAAGAAGGGATTTATTATTTCTCACATGTAGTTGTATTAAAATATTGATTATTTCCCATGTAAGGTTTGGTTAGTTCTTCTCCCCAGCTTTTTGAAAGATCACTTCTGTTATGGGCAAAGGTCTCTGGTTTGTGTTTGTGTCTCCCAGAATTCCAGGTAATGTACAGGGTAACAAACCAGAGACATTCCTCGCCCCAGAGACTGAGCAGCCTCATGAGTTGGTACCACATCCCCCCTGCCCTGTTGGCACAGTTCAATGCTGAGCTCTGTGACACAGCTTAGGTCATGTGAGGGTTGTAGAGTGTACCAAAGACAATGCTGCCATCAGTTTTGTCCAGATTATTCCTTTTAAAGGTGATAACTCTGGAAATCAAATTTTCCTAGAGGTTAATGAGCAGCGTGTTTGGACATTTGAGATGGCTGATCAATCTCTGTGCATCTCTCTTCAGAAAAGTTTGGTCTCTGCATTTAGGAGGAGGAGAAATTACCGTCTCCTTCTCTGAACCCATCTCCCTCCAGTAGAACTAAGAGGCACTTGCACACCCTAAATGCCCCAAGCCCCCTTAATTAATCATTATCAGTACTCAGTATTTGAGGAGTTATGAATATTTTTATGTCCATTTTGGACTAAAGATTACCATGAAAAGCCTGTGAGACTGTTCTCGCACAAGGACTTTTTTGGTTTTGGTTTCGTTAAACTGCTGTCCTCTTTCTCTGCCTTTTGTGTATCAGGGATGGAGGAACTTGTCTTCATTCTTGATTGCCTGACCCATCTCTTGCTACTGTGACCTTCTGCAGGCAGCCTAGCTAGAGCAGCTTTTGCTTCTAGGTTTATTGCTGGAAATGGAATTCTCGGTCTGGTTTCTGTGCAGAATGCATGTTCAACATTCCCTTCAGTCTCCTTCTCCAAATCAGTTTCTGAAGATTAAATATGTCCCAGGACCCACAAAAGACCTGAACTGGGTAATTTCCAGCTGTCAGTTTCTGTGGAGAATGCATGTTAAACTTCTTCTGCTTAAAACAGAAATTAAGGAAAAAAAGCTCCCCATCATTCGCATCCTCCCATGGAAGGGCAAAAGGTGACAAGGTGTCCTACTTTGCTCCAGGGCTTTTGTACCAGAGGCAATGCTGCAGATCTGAGTTACCTGTTCATTCCTTACCCGAGTTCTTTGTGACCTGAGGGTCACAAAGTGCTGGAAGACCCTTTACATGTTTACTGGTCATCACTAAGTCAGTGATTTCACCTTCAAAATATGTTCTTCAGGCAATTGATTTGTTTACTCTGTAGATAGTTCCTGTGTCCAGGTAGAGAATAGGTTATTTCTTAAAAGTATAAGAAATTTATTAAGTGGCCGTAGCATTCTTTTTGTAGTTAATAGGGAAGTGAAAAGCATTTCCTCTCATAGATTCATTGTTAAAATTGTATTCTTTCCTTTTGTAAATAGCATTCATATTTAATTTTGAATGAAGTGCCTTTCTTTACTGCTCTTTTCATTCTGTGGAGATCATGTCTCACACTGCTCAGATATGTCTGCAGTAAAATGTGTTCTTAGATATGGAAGCCAGAAGAAAACCAAGGAATTTGCATTTGCCTTGAAATTCCATATCTGAACACATTAAGAAAATCCATATGGCTAAAGATTGCACTACAATAAACAATTAACAAACCGTATTTTGTGCAGAACACTGGTGTAATATCACAAGGTGATACATCCTTGACTTTCTCATGCGTGCCGCCAAAAATGCCATGAATGTGAAAAACTGGATAAATGTTTAGGATCCTTGTCCTTGGTGTAGGAGCTGTTTTGTCTGCATGAACAGGCCAGTGCTCACTGGGAGGTTTGGAGAGGACAGGGTGGGTCACCACCCGAGGATCTTACATAGAATTTACACAGGGGAGCTGAGCTTCTTCAGTCTCTCAGCTCTAATTTTATTGCTCAGTAGCTGTTCTTTAATGCAATTGTGTGGAAATGATTAGTTAAAAGCATGCTCCAGCTCCCAAGTCTGCAAACAGCACTGTCTGGTCTCATGTATTTACAGGTGAAAATCAGAATATTGCACTGTATCTCCAGGAGTATGAAACTCTTTTTGGTTGCTCATCAGGAATTTCTTGAAGTTGAGAAATTGGTACTTCCCTTGGATGGCAGAGACTCCTTTTGCAGAGAAATCAGGATTAATTTCCTGTTTCCTGCTAAGAAATCCCCCCGCTGAATTCTCGTTCTCACATTTTCGTGAAGAGGGAAGCTGTGCTTGTTCTGCTCATACCATCCTCCTTCATCATTCCTTTCCACAAATTAGTAGAAAATATAATGCTTGGATTTGAACTGCTGTGTGTCACAAATGTTAATTGTAAGCTCTGATACAGAGGTGTGTTGTTTCTTACAGCCAACATAATTTTTCTCTTTATAGAGGTAATTTCCCAGGTAATTCTGTGCTTTGCTTCTCTTTTAATGTGAGAACTCAGCCACTTGTTTCAGAGAGAACAATAAGCATTTCCTCCCCAAAATTTCAATGGCTGTTCTTTGAGTGAATATTTAATTTTCTTAGAGTTTAGAAGTAAAATGGTTAATTAGTCTGAGCTCAGTGGAAACCTCAGACAGGATAAGGAACCACCATTTCCCCAAAGGTAATTTAGCTCCTCTTTCATGGTTCCTAGAGGGAGGCACTGGACACATTTCTTTATTTTGCCTCTTTTCTAACAACCATTTTAGCTTCACTTGCATTGAAAACAATGGGAGATAACAGCCATTTTAATGGGGGGAGGCTTTTGGGAACATTCTGTTCGAAAAATAGTATTTAGTTAGAGTGGAGCCCTAAAGGGATTTATATACACTGTATGCAGAACCGTGCCAAATTTATGAAATGGGATAAAATTTGGTTTTCTTTTGCTTGGAGGAAAGGAGGAGGATGTGAAGGCTCAGGAAGTTAAGGGAGAAGTGAGTGGTTGAAGAGATAATGTGGAATTCACAGGATGAGGCAGAGGCTGAAAGACAAAGGGGAGTGGCTGGAATGCTCAGGCTGCTTCACAGCCTTCTGGAGTAGCTTAGTTTTTTAAAAAACACTGGTAAAATCTGGTTGTAAAGGTTTGGGTTTGTTTTTTTTTTTTTAATGTTGGTAGACAGACTGTTACCTTACTAGATACTTTAGTTCATGATAGGTGTCTCCATTGATTAATTTCTCTGAGTTCTGAAGCCAGGGGCTTTCTTTATAATTAAAATAAAGCTGAGGTGCTTCTGCTCTAAAGTTGTGACATGTGTCATCACCTGGAAGAAGGCTCCACAGGAAATTTCTGACCAGCTCAATGGAAGTCCCAGGGTACTGCAGTTTCTTTTCCTGTGTGGTTGTCCTGATGTACAGCTGTTAACTTCAGACATTTCTCAGAGTCATGTTGTTAAATGTATCCTGTGTAAAATGTCTTGCAATTGAATGAACTCTGCTCATTCAAATTTTAATTTTTTCATTTGCTCTAATGGATTATTTTTGCTACCATAGTGAAAGCTGTATTACAGTTCAAATTTTAAACTTTATCATTTGGAGTGAACTTAAAATCAAGGTTTCAATGGAGAGAGGATATTTTTTCTTTTACAAATGGAAGCTCTTATACATATACACACTTCATAGGGTGTGTTTAATAATCTAATAATTCAGTATACAGAAGTGTAAACCTCCTGGATTTTAGACACTGCCTCAAAAGTTGTAGCAGCTTTGTTTATTTTGAATTTATTTCACCTTTAAGAGTGGAAGATAAAGCCTACCATGAGTTTAAGTAGCATTGAAAAATGCCCTGTTTCTAAATGTTTGGTTTAGTAGCTGTATTTAAAAACATTTATTTGTCACTGTTGACATGCAGATCGTCCTTACTCGTGGCATAGTGCACACAATATGTTCTTACTGCACTCCAGAACGTTACCAAAGGAGGTCAAGTTGTAGCTTAGTAACACTGGGAATGTTAAATGGACTAACTCTGAATTTAGAGCTGGAGATTTTCTGGCATTAATATTTAACACTGATTGTACATAATGCCCTACATCAATAGAGTGCTGCACAAACATTTGATCAATAGGGAGCAAGTGCTGGGTTAAGCCTTTCCAAGGCCTACTTCCTCTGTGTGCTCTTCCTCCTGATGGTTCATTTTCCATGCCAGGGTCCCTCCTGATGTTTATGATGCCCCTGGTTCAGGTGTTTGCACCGAGCAGTCCCACTTCAGCTGTGAGATGGCTCTGGGCTGGGGACGAGGGCATTTTGTGGCTCTGCAGAGCTGCGCCTCTGGCGTGTGGCCGTGCCTTTGTTTGCACCAGGTTAAGCAGAGCTGCACTGATGGGAAGCATCTTCCTTTTTCTGTTTGCCTAGGCTGGAGGCACTTTGCCTAAATGCAATCTTCTTTAGCTTCATGAAAAGCAAAAGTGAAAGTGAGAGTCTTACTTCTGCACAATATGCCAAACACAGATTTTGTTATCAGCTCGACTGCTCTGTTAATACGTCTAAGTGACTCATTTCAGACTTGCTTAGCACATTTCTGGAAAATCCAAGGACTTACAACTTCCATCTGCTCTCTAATATGATGAAAGATGAATCCTGAAGATCATAAATTACAGGAGACATGCGGCTCTTAATAAGAACAGCTGAACAACAAATGCCTTATGAGAGGTGGTGAAAAGTGAAGTAATGAGGAGGAAAGGCTGGGAGGCCTCTGGAGAGAACATGGATATCCATGGCTGACTAGAACTGTCACATCCAAACACCACGCTAAATATGAGATGCACATTGCGAAACACGAGTCACAGGGAGCAGATAATGGTCTTTTTTGAATTTTCTGCAGAATTAAGGCCTAGGTGTTACAGACCATTGTGTTTACGTGGGTCCTCGGGCCTGCACAGGATGTGGTGCTTGGGAAGAAACGTGCATTTCTGCAGATTGGGATACATTTAGAGGGAAGCTTGGAAATCTTGTTTCTTATTTTGAGACCTCTGCATTCCAAACATGATAACCACTGACAACAGTAAACCTGGAGTGTGTATAGATAGAGAAAATACGACATTTCATCTCCATTTTCTCCCCTCTAGAGAAAAATGGAGGTTGTGGCATAATGAAGGAGAATAAAAAATATTAAACTTGACTTAAGGTGAAAGTCTGCACTGCACTTTGTCCTTGTGGGCTGTTTTATTGTGACCTCTCCTTAACTTAAGTGTACCTCTCCAAAGTGCTGTCACAGCAACATCCACAGACTGGATTTACGCCACTTAGGGAGGATACCTGTAACAAAATTCAAATGCAGCAGTCTGTAACCCATCAGAGGCTCATTTACCCAAGAAAGTAGTTCTGTGCATAATTTACACCAGAAGAGATACATGACCTGTCTGGTTTTCTGTGACATAGGAAGTGGAAAACAAAGTTCTTCATAAGGTATGTAATAAATATGTCCTGAGACATAAAGGATCTGGAAAACATTTTCCAGTTCTGCTTTCAGATCTGATTTCCATACTGCAAACCTAAATTTTAGTCTGAAATGTACTAAGTTCTTAAGTAGTAGATAATTAAGGGAATAATTTAACCCCTGAGGTGAGTTTTAATGTCTTTTCTGTTCCAAAAGAGTGGCAGAAAAATGCACAGACTGTGAATATGCATAGTTGAGTATGACACTTCACTTAATAAATCAGTTTTACATGAGTAGGATTTCAGTGAGATTTGTAAAAGCAGGCAGTGAATCCCCATGGAGCACGACCCCGTTGGCTTGATCCCAGCTCTGCACAGATGTTGGGATGTGCGTGGACAGGTCCGACAGCAGGATCAGCGACTCTGGCCCTCGTCTGGCAAACAATTTCATGGTCGAGTAGCATTTTATGTGTGAATACTCTGATTAGAGTCACACGTTTGCAGTAGCAGGGTCACAGAAAACACTACAAATGCAGTGGGTCATTCCTGTTTACTGTTCAGTTTTAGAGTTATTTCTCTGTACTGAAACTATTTATTTAATCTGGGTTTATTTCTATGTATTTGAGGCAAAGAGACTCTTTTCCACCTTCCTCTATTGTGAAGAAAATACCAATTTTTCTTATTTACAAGGACAAAGGTGTTAAAGAGTGGTTGCTGGACAACCCTTAGATATCCCTGCAGAAAGCTTTTACTCCATCCTATCATTTAATTTATAATATTTCATTTTATTTTCCCTGTATTTTCATAGTTTTGTGTTATTCTGTGTACACAAGGTGATTTGTGACTCCCCCTGCCAATTGCTTTATTTTTCTTGCTCCATTTGCTTCCCTCCCATTGCTGTTTGGAGAACACATGTTGGATTTCCTCCTAATAGGAAAAAAATGTAGCTCCTTGACATCCTTGCTATCTTATCCTGATAATGTGCAGAATTTCTTCTTCCTGGAACAAGATGAGTATTGTTATTTATTGTTGCAGCATTATAGTTTGTGGAGGGTTTTGTTGAAGCTCCTGTTCCCTAAATCATGTTTCTTAAACTGCACAAGGAACTGAGCTTTCATTATTTAAAGAAAAAAAAAAATCTTTTTTAGCCTGATTATTTAGAAAACATGACTTGAGTGAATGGTGGAAAATAATTAGGTACCAAAAGAAAGAAATTTCCTCAGTAAAGCTGACATTGCTTCTATTCAGCTTCCTTAATTCCACATTACTACAAGAAAATGGTACTGAAGGCTAAGGTGTCCAAGAGGGTGATTGCAGAAGAGGGTTTTTAATAGGTTTTTAATGTTCTACCCTGTTACCAGATGCCATTTCACCCCACAGGGGTAGTTCTAGAACATTTACCATTAATAAATCTACTTTGTTGACACTAAAACACACAAACACGTGTAACTTTCCATTTTTGTGCATTATGGGTAATAAGTTTATAAAGGGTAATCTGTAGTGTAAGATTCTTTTTAAAAACCTGTTTTTGGTTGCTTTAAGTTTTCTTAAATTTCAGCAGTTGCAGCTGAGTTGTCTATCCAAGATATCCCTCCACGACATGTCTCTGTGATGCTGCTGTGGCATTCAGGCACCTCTGGAGCTACCTGGGGGTTTTATGGAGGTGGGGTTTTTTTATTAAATACCTGTGTTTAGCTGTGTTGTGTTTAATTCCCATGTAGACACACAGATTTTGTTGTGCAGAACCTTCACATCCTTCCAGAGGAGTTTCTTTGACCCCACCTCAGTCTTTGCAGCATTTGTGAGTGACAGTTTTTTGGCTGGTGTGTGTTTCTGGGTTAGAAAGCCGTCAATGAACAGTGTATTATCACTTTTGAGCAGCCTGTGACTTTAAAACAAAAAAAAGAGAGAACAAATTATCACGTCAGTATGTTTATTTTCTGCTTTCTTCTTAATTTTCCCACTGCCAAGATGCAAAACAGTGATGATTTGTTCATAGTGTCAGCTGGAAATGGCCCAGTTAACACTATTAACATCCAGTGTAGGTTTGAAAGGTGGTAAAACCTCTGGGTTTGTTCTGTGCCTTAAAAATATGTTTAAAGAGAGCAAGAGCTGAAACAGGTAGTAATTTGTGTTCTGATGATTCTGACATCATGAATTAAATCTCAGCTATGTCTAAATTTTAGCTACCAGTTCATGTTAATAGAAGTACCGTGTTTGTTTTATTTTCTTCTTTTATTTTTTTAACATAAAACTGTGGAGTCTGCAGCAGCTGTTCCTGACATGAGATGAACTCCAGAGGTTCTCCAGCTGCCATAGATCAGACTGCCTGTTCAAGAGGCTCAGTTTAGGGTATTTATCTGTAGTAATAATCTCTTTTCTTAGCAAAGAGGTTGGGGTTTTTTTGTACAGGCCTGATACTGGATTAGCCAAACTCTGTAAACCAGTCACATAAAACAGGTGGTATATCCTGGTTTTGTCAGGAACTTCTTAGTTTAGAAAAGTTACAGTAAAACTCAGTAATTCAAATTAGATTGGTCACAGTTTTCAGAATTCACCAAAGGTTGAGGTCAAAGGAAATACTGCAAGAATACACATGCATTTACATACTAGATTTATTGGTGACTAGAAGCCACCTTAGAAAATGCATTCCAGCCTGGAAAATGCTGCAGCTGTTGAGATACTGCCTGGTAGCAGAAACTGAATTATTGTTTGTGGTGGTGCAAGCAGTTCTGCACAACCATTGCCTAAACAGGAGAAGAATTCTGTAAGTAAGAATTGTCTTTTTTTGGTAGTAATTTCTGTGTTGCACTTTTGCTGGGTAGGCAAACCGTGGAGGTGTTGGAGCTGCAGAAGTAGAATTGTCCATTTGTGTCTTGTGGACAACACATTCCCTTGAATGTGTTTTTTTAACTCTTGTGCCATTGCTTGGTGCTTTACTTCACCCTGGGCTTTCTAATCCTTATTTAATTGTCTCTTAATTTTTTTTGGAGGTCATGGTGGTGACATTTGGTTCCTCTGGTTGTCTTCAGGGAAACTTCAGATGCCCCAAAACACAAAACACTGTTGGAGTTGTTAATCCTAAAGTGTTATTTCCGTGGAAATAAAAAGGCTTAGCAAACCCTTACTGGTGCTGATTCAGAAATCACATTATATGGGGGTAGGAGTAGTGCTGAAATACTTGGTATTCTAGACTCCGTGTGAATTATTATAATTCACAGTGCTGGTCATGAAAGAGAGAGAAGTTCAGTACAAAAAGAAAAAACAGTGACAGGACAAAGTTTTTAAAGTGCCATTGCTACTTTGTCTTGTTTTCCAGGGACCAACCTATAGTAAATTAAACTTGGAAATTTTCAAATGTATTTATTTATAATATTTGTTTATAAAGAACTAAAAATATGAGAGGTTCTTACAAGTTCTTTACATGACACAGAAGATGTGTCCTAGAGCCTCCTCAAGTTTTCCTCCTAAATTTATCTGAAATTCAAATGCTTCTTGCATTTGGGGGTAT